>NC_141545.1:21469102-21621102 GCF_021556685.1 Rattus norvegicus | reverse complement strand
TCTTGCTTCTGAGTGCTAAGATTAAAGGTATGTGCCATGTAGGCCATTGTGCCCAGATGTTGCTTTCCACTGAGTATTCTCAAAATCCCACAAACAGGACTGACAGTGTGGCTCAGTGGTAGAGCCCCTGCCTAGAATCCCCCAGTGAGGGGCTGAGGCGTGGCTCAGTGGTAGAGCCCCTGCCTAGAATCCCCCAGTGAGGGGCTGGGGGCGTGGCTCAGAGGTAGAGTACCTGCACAGTATATCAGAGGCTTTGGGTACAGTTTCCAGCATCACGGAAAAGGAAGCAGTTCCTCACATTTAAAGCTCCTGGCACACCTTTATTCCTCTCTGGTCACAATTCAGCTCTCAACAGCCACCTGTGGCCAGTGGCCATTGCAGCATGCCACTGGGCGCTGAGAACTCTTGTTTCCCCATCAGCAGTGGTTAACCTGCATATCCCTTGTCATCTGTCACATGTCAAAAGACAGCCAAGTACCCTCAGCTGCCAGGGCTGGGATTGGGAAAACTAGAAGCTAAAGCAATTTTGTACTTTATGAGGTTGTAGTTGGAATACAGAGAATCACACATGAAAGACCAAAGCTCTACCAAGTCATTCTCCCAGCTTCTCACTGGAGGATTCTAGGCAGGGGCTCTACCACTGAGCCACGCCCCCCAGCCCCTCACTGTGGGATTCTAGGCAGGGGCTCTACCACTGAGCCACGCCCCCAGCCCCTCACTGGGGGATTCTAGGCAGGGGCTCTACCACTGAGCCACGCCCCCAGCCCCTCACTGGGGGATTCTAGGCAGGGGCTCTACCACTGAGCCACGCCCCCAGTCCCTCACTGGGGGATTCTAGGCAGGGGCTCTACCACTGAGCCACACCCCAGCCCCTCACTGTGGGATTCTAGGCAGGGGCTCTACCACTGACCTACATACACCCCAACTTGTGTTTTTTTACCTTTTTATGCTAGAGTTAATTACATTTATATATTTATGAAAGTTTGTATGAGTCCATGAGTCTATATGCCATGGCACATGTGTGGATGTCAGGAAACAACCTGTAGGAATTGGTTCTCTCTCTCCACCATGCAGGACCTGGGTTTTGAACCCAGGCCTTCTGGCTTGCTGGCGAGTACCTTTACTCACTGAGCCACCTAGCCAGTTTTTGCTTCTGACGCAACATCTCAGCGACTTGCCCAAAGTAAGCTTTAAAATCTTGGTGGTGCTTCCTCAGCCGAGATGAAAGGCCTGTGCCACAAGCCCCTACTCGCGGAACAATTATTAAAATATCAACACACCAATCCCAAAGTGGTTCCCTGGCCTCGGATGTCTGACCTGTACTGACAAGGGCACATCCATCTCACCTGACCTCAGCCCAGCACCCGCAATCTCCATCTACAGAACCAACCACTCCTTTCTGGAAAGTTCTTCCCCACGAACAGCAAGGCTAGAAACGGCCCACATTGGGTACCTAATGCTGGAAAACCATTAAGTTTTACATGACCATGTGAAAGCAAACAAAGATCCTTGCTTTTTAATTTAAGGAAAATGTGATGTAATTTCAATCTGAGAGAAGGTAAAGGCGTCCTCCAGGCTTCACTTTAATTGGATTACGTCGGTGTGGTTTCTAAGTGCTGGCGGCCTCGGATGACGGTATGGGGATTTTCTTTATTGGAAGTTTAATGGGCCACACTCAGACTATCCATCTCTATCGGCCGCTCCAATCACCTGGGAGATTAAAGCAGAAACCCCGAACTCCAACCTGAGAACAGAGGGCTGTGCTTCCCTGGTGAAACCCATCCCGAGGAGAAGACACCTCAGGAGCCCAGCAACAGTTCCTGTCTTATGCCACAGGCACCTGCTCAAAATCTCTGGTATGGCTGGCAGGAAAGAACTATCTGAGGTAGGCCAGGTGAGCTGGGCTCCAAATGAGTGGGGCAAGTGGGAGCTAAAGCAGTCACTGGGGTAGAGGGATGGGACACAAGATGCAGAGCAAGGAGGGTCTGACTGAACTCCTGCCCCTTGGCTACCGAAGTCCTGGAAGGAAAAGGGGAAGGTTCTCTAGGAAGATGGAGAGTAAACACTGAGTTCATGTCCACATCCCAGTTCAAATGCAATGTGTCAGGGCTCTGACATCCTAAGCACACCCCAGCAACCTTTGTGTGTTTCCCAGGGGCCTCCCACACTGGGGCACCCACACCTAACTATAGCTGAGCAGGATGGAGTCACTCTAGAGAGGGAACAGATAGGCAAACACAGCACACACACCCCTTACACAGGTAAGGTCTCCAGTTCTGGGATGCTCTCGGGAAGTCCTCGAGGGACCCTATGTCACTTTTACCGTCTACCTACCCCATTTTGGCAACTTTAAGGTCCCACAGCAAAACGATGCATGGCAGAGTTCAGCCAGGGTCTGTCTGTGCCAGTGGACACTGGCTTCATTGATGTCCTCTGAGGCTTGAAAAACGGCTGATGGCTCAAGACACTGGTCTTCATTCTTCCATTCATTAAGAAAATACCAGAGGACCGTTTGCAGCCATTGCTGGATTGCAGCCACCAGAATGGAATTCAATCCCTTTGTGACTTCTGACTGAAGAACCACAAATGCATTTCTCACATTCAAAGGAAGATCTTCCCCTCTTTCCAAAGAGCTGAAACAGAAGTATAAGGGTCAGTCTACGCCCATTGGAAGAGACGGTGAAGTTCAGGTTCTCCGAGGACACTTCAAGGGCCAGCAGATTGGCAAAGTAGTCCAAGAGTCCAGGAAGAAACATGTCAGCTTCACTGACTGAGTGCAGTGAGAGAAGGCGGGCGGCACAACTGTCCATGTGGACCTCCACCCAGCAACGTGGGTATTACCAGGCTAAAGCTGGACAAAGACCACAAGAAGATCCTGGAGAGGAAAGCCAAGTCCCGACAAGAAGGACTGGAGTCAGGCAATAGAAGAAATGGTGGAGAAGAACTGGAAGCATTCTATACAGGACTTTCATCAAAGACTGCTTAAGAACAAAGAAAGGAAAATACCAGAGGAGCCCTTATTGTGTGTGAGGCACTCCTCTGGCGCCTTGGGTCCACAGTGGCAGAGAAATGATCTCCCCGCTCCTCCAGACCTCAAGGTCCTCCACCTTAGACATCAGGAAGCAGAGCTGCACCTGACCACAGCACTCAGGACCGACCATGAGAACAAAGGCAGAGACCCGGAAGGAGGGAGCCAGTTTGGTTTTTTTTTTTTTTTCAGGAGCTGGAGACCGAACCCAGGGCCTTGTGCTTGCTAGGCGAGCGCTCTACCACTGAGCTAAATCCCCAACCCACCCGAGGAGCCAGTTTTGAGCCAGCAAGCATGTGCAGTGCGGGCCCGCCCCTGACCCCAGTCACAGGAGCCAGGCCGTAGGTAGGAGAGGAAGTGAGAAGCACTGCATGGAGGTAAAGCCCTGTGAAGACAGGGTCATTCCCCCTGTGCCCGGACATAGTGTGTCACTCTATACCCCCAGCTCTACCTCCCTGTCCCCTTCTTTCTACTGCAGACACTAAAGCCCAGAGCCAGTCCTTCCCACTTGCTCCCCAAAGCCCAGACCGTCTTCCAGAGGCCTCTGGTCAAGACCAATGTGCACATGAGTGTAGGGAGCACAGCTCCTCCCCTAAGAACTCCCAACTCCATACAGGAACAGGAAGGATGCCACACAGGCTGGGGCAGATCCAGGCCATCCTATAGCTTATGGAGGACCAAGCACTGCTGGTAGTCCCACAGCTACATCTGGGGAGAGCAGCCCAAATAACAGGTGGAGGACCAGTGTCCCGGCCCCTCTTCCATACACAGAACCTGCTAGGGAATGAAGCCCCCACCACCACCACCACCACCAACCACGACACAGTCCAGGAGCTCAGAGAGCCATCTGCCTCTGGGTTCCAGACTCCAACGTAGAGCTGACCTGCTGTGTGACTTCCAGGAACTGCAGAGCCTCTCTGAGCCTCTAAGATCAGTAATAATATGTAAAGCTGAGTTGCTCCTGGTACCTCCTGGCAGCCCTAGCTCTGTTGTGTGACAGTCTGCCTCCCTTGGTGGCTAAGAGGCTGGACTGCAAAAGGTACCTGGATGATTTAAGACTAGGGAAGGGGGAGCTGGAGAGATGGCTCAGCGGTTAAGAGCACTGACTGCTCTTCCAAAGGTCCTGAGTTCAAATCCCAGCAACCACATGGTGACTTACAACCACCTGTAATGAGATCTGATGCCCTCTTCTGGTGTGTCTGAACAGCTACAGTGTACTTATACATAATAAATAAATAAATCTGGACTGGAGAGATGGCTCAGTGGTTAAGAGCACCGACTGCTCTTCCAGAAGTCCTGAGTTCAATTCCCAGCAACCACATGGTGGCTCACAACCATCTGTAAAGAGATCCAATGCCATCTTCTGGTGTGTCTGAAGACAGCTATGGTGTACTCATATATAATAAATGAATAAATCTTTTAAAATAAATAAATCTTTAAAAAAAAAAGATACTTTGGGGTTGGGGATTTAGCTCAGTGGTAGAGCGCTTGCCTAGCAAGGGCAAGGCCCTGGGTTCGGTCCTCAGCTGAGGGGGGGGGGGATAGGGAAGGGGGAGGGGCAGCTAGGTTAGCCCAGGCCCCTCTAAGCCTTCCTTGTGTTCTTAATACATGAGAGGTCCTGGAGTTCCAAGGCCACACTGCTTAGGGTCACCACTGCTGTGATGAGACGCCATGATCAAAGCAACAGGAGGAGGAAAGGGTTTATTTGGCTGACATCCCCACATCCATTGTCCGTCATTGAAGTCCAGACAGGAACTCAAAATGGGCAGGAACCTGGGGGCAGGAACTGACGCAGAGGCCATGGAGCGGTGCTGCTTACTGGCTTGCATCCCCATGGCTTGCTCAACCAGCTTTCCTATAGAACCTGGAACCACCAGTCAAGGGATAGCACCACCACCCGACCCAGCCCAATCAATCAATCACTAAGAATAGGCCCCACAGCCAGCTAGTGGTGGCATGTACCTTTAATTTTAGCATTTGGGATGTGGAGGCAGACGAATCTCTTGAGTTTGAAGCCAGCCTGGTCTACAGAGTAAATTCCAGAAACAGCCAGGACCACACAGAGAAACCCTGGTCTTAAAAGAACAAAGGAACAAAACAAAAAATGAAAGAAAGGTAGGAAGGGAGGGACGGAGGGTTGGACGGAGGAGAGGAGTGAACCTTACAGGCTTGCTTACGGCCAGATCTCATGGAGGCTTTTTTAAAACTTCTCCTTTCTTTCTTGGAGAGCTGTGTGGAGATTTCCAGACATTTTCTCTGTGTAGCTCTGGCTACCCCGTAACTTACTCTGCAGATCAGGCAACTTTAAAACTCAGAGATCTACCTGCTTTTGCTTCCCAAGTGCTGGGATTAAAGGTGTGCACCACCGTGCCTGGCATGGGGGCATTTTCTCAGTTGGGGTTCCCTCCTCTCAGGCGACTAACTTGGATCTAGCACAACGGACCAGCTTGACACACAAACACATCACGGTTAAATCACAACCTTTCCTCTCTGGCTCATTCCCCAAACCACACATTAATAGAAACATTGGAAGTACAGCCCCAATCAGATCAAAGTAAAACCAAACTCCAACAGCACAAATAACTCAATGTCGAATATCTAGAATTGGCTCACTCTCTTCTGGGTTCCTCCAAAGGGCTTGGGTTACTTCTCCAGCTCCACCCCTCTACAGCACACACAGTTTGTCCTCTAGGTTTGGACCAAGCTGCACTCCATGGCCGCTGCATTTCTTGGTGGTCATCCCAAAGCGCTGGATCTCTGCTGCAACTGGGCTGCACCGTCGCCAACAGCCTCTCACGGGCTCTTCTCACAGCACCAAGCCTCAGCTGCTCTCCAGGACCCCTTCTTGCCTTTAAAGCCAGTACCCCCTGGGTGACTCTTACACGTGACCAAGTATAGCACCTGGTACAATCTTGACTGCCCACGGAACACAACCAGCTTCTCTGTGTTGACTCTGAGGAAACTCTCCCCCGCTTCCACCTCTGTGCTGCTGGCCTCTTACTAATCAGAGCTAATTCTTCAGCCCCAGATGATCAGCATTCACCATCCCAGTAACACAAAGGTGTTACTTTAGTGTTTCTGTTGGCTTGTGAATCACAGCTGATTCTTCAGCCCCAGCTGACCAGAACCAGGGACTCTTAACCCAAGACGGCAACTGTCTCTGATAGTCATCAAGGGACTCCCAGACTTCCCTCGGAGATTTCACAAGCCAGACACCCATTGCCTGCACTGCTCTTAACATTCTCTTCCAAGCTCCCAAAGAACAGCTCACTGAGATCCCAACAACACTCAATGGCTTTTCTAGCCCAAGGTTCCAAAGTCCTTAAACAATCCTCCCCCAAATCCATGGTCTTGTCTGTCACAGCCCTCCTGGTACAGGAGTCCCAGTTAGGGTTATCATTGCTGTGACGAAACACCATGACCAAAGCGACTTGAGGAGGAAAGGGTTTATTTTGCTTCCACATCACTGTTCATCATTGAAGGAAGTCAGGACAGGAACTCAAAGAGGGCAGGAACCTGGAGGCAGGGGCTGATGCAGGATGCTGCTTACTGGTTTGCTCAGCCTGCTTTCTGATAGAACCCTGGACTACCAGCTGGGGTATGGCTCCACCCACAGTAGGATGCTGATCCTGTCAATCACTAATCAAGAAAAACGCCTCAAGGCTGAATGGTGGTGAACACCTTTAAGCACTCAGGAGGCAAAGGCAGGAGAATCTGAGTTCCAGACCAGCCTGGTCTACAGAGTGAGTTCCAGGACAGCCAGGGCTACACAGAGAAACCTTGTCTCAAAAAAACAAAGCCAACAACAAAAAGGAAGAGAAAGAAAGGGCTGGGGATTTAGCTCAGTGGTAGAGCGCTTACCTAGGAAGCGCAAGGCCCTGGGTTCGGTCCCCAGCTCCGAAAAAAAAGAACAAAAAAAAAAAAAAAAGGAAGAGAAAGAAAATGCCCTACAGACTTGCCTATATCCCGTCTTATGGAGGCATTTTCTTGAATGAGGTTCCCTCTTCTCAGATGACTGTAGCTTGTGATTGGTTGACATAAGACTAGCCAGCACACTGCCACATGCAGCCATTTTGCTACTGGCCTAGCTCTGCCTATCTGTGGAATGGCTCCCCCAAGCCTCTCTTACCCAATTGGTCTCTCGAGCTTGCAGAGCACGGGCCAGCGTTGAGAAGACACACCCTCGAGACCACCCACACACTCATCAAACCTATCAACTCTAGGTGTCTTCCGCCTCAGGCCCACAGGTCACCCATGTCCAAAGTACAGACAAGGCCATGGGGGCACAGTTACTATAGTGCCCCCTCTGTCCTCCTTTCTGAATGCACAGCCGGAAAGCAATCAACATGCCAGAGAGGATGGTGATTAGTTTCAGTTGTCAACTGGACACAGCCTAGAGTCACCGGGGAAGAGTCTCAGTGAGGAACTGTTGTAGAGCAGGTTGGTCTGCAGGCACGTCTTGATTGCCTCAGTCGAAGTGGAAAGACCCAGACTGAGAGTGGGTGGCACCATCCCTGGCTTGGGACCTGAATTATCTAAAAGTAAAAAGGGAAACTGAGCCAGGCAGTGGTGGTGCACACCTTTATAATCCCAGCACTCTGGAGGCAGAGGCAGGGGGACTCTCCAAATTCAAGGCTAGCCTGGTCTACAGAGTGAGTTCCAGGATAGCCAGGGCTACACAGAGAGACCCTGTTTCGAACAGCCCCCCTTCCCCCGCCCCAAAATAAAAGACTGAGCACCAAGTGTGCACACACACATTTGTCTGTTCTTGACTGTGGGTGTGATGTGACCTTCCCTCAGTGACACACTGTAACTTGGAGCAGGGAGCTTAAAACAAACTCTTCCCCCTTTAGCTGCCCTGTTAGGATATTTTATGATGGTGACAGAGAAGCAGCTAGAACAAAAAATGAGTGCCCGCCCAAAGCACCTGGCATGCACCCAGGACTGGTACACAGGCGCCCAGCCGCTGGCACAGTGATATACACAGGCAAATGAGAGAAGGTCAATGTCTTTATTGAGGTTACAAGGACCCAGAGTGGGAGCCATGGGCCCTGGTACCCTCAAGCATCCCTTCTGGAGTCACAGCACCAGTCTCTTCCTGAGAAGGGCCAGGGCCCTTGTGCCAGCCATGTGCAGCTCATGTCTGTCCACTTTTGCTCTTCGAGGACCAGATCTTGGACAAGAAGGACTTGGACTTCTTTCTCTGGAGGCCTGAAGGGAGGACAAAGCCATGAAGTTCCCAGTGAGGCTCCTGTAAGTGTGTCCTTCCCACAGGAGGCCCAACACCCCCCAAGCTGGGAGGACCCCCATTGTGCCCCATAATTACCCAGATTCTGGATCATACTCTCCAGCATTTGGTCCTCCTCCTGTTCCCTGGAAGGGGGACAGGGTCACTGTAAGGAATGTGGGCCCTGGAGAGCTACGGAGAACATGTGTTCTCTCCATATATACACCTGAACACCAGCGTCAGCCCCACTTGCCCCGGGGTTACTTCCCTTCATGGGACTCCACTCCTTGCTCCATCCCCAGGCAGGTCCATGCTCTCCCTAACCTCACTCCCATGCTCTGCCTAACCTCACTCCCATGCTCTCCCTAGCCTCACTCCCATGCTCTCACTCAACAGTGACCTGGGGATAACAGGCGACCTGGTCTGATGCTGGCTAAAATGCTGTTGAGGTCACACAGAGTTTGGCTTGAGGTCAGCCTTGGGCTGACACTGTGTGGCCTGGACATTGGGCCTCAGTTGACCCAACAGCACCAAACAAGCCAAGCATAATAATCACACATTCATTTCCCTCTTAGATATGAACCCCTAACTGGCTCAGGCCCTGCCACATCCAGGACCATGGAAGGATCTGAAACCACCAGAAAACACTCAGCTAGACGTATTTGGTTAAAATTAAGTACTAAGCTGGGCTTCATGGTGTAGACCTGTCATACTTGAAAGTCTGGGGCAGGACGATTGATTTCAAAGCCTACCTGGGCCGAAGAGTGAGTTCAAGCCCAGCCTGGGCAACTTAGTAAGACCATGTCACAAAATAAAGTAAGAACAGTGAGGGGCTGGGGGCGTGGCTCAGTGGTAGAGCACCTGCCTAGAATCCTCCAGTGAGGGGCTGGGGTGTGGCTCAGTGGTAGAGCCCCTGCCTAGAATCCCCCAGTGAGGGGCTGGGGTGTGACTCAGTGGTAGAGCCCCTGCCTAGAATCCCCCAGTGAGGGGCTGGGGTGTGACTCAGTGGTAGAGCCTCTGCCTAGAATCCCCCAGTGAGGGGCTGGGGTGTGGCTCAGTGGTAGAGCCCCTGCCTAGAATCCCCCAGTGAGGGGCTGGGGTGTGGCTCAGTGGTAGAGCCCCTGCCTAGAATCCCCCAGTGAGGGGCTGGGGTGTGGCTCAGTGGTAGAGCCCCTGCCTAGAATCCCCCAGTGAGGGGCTGGGGTGTGGCTCAGTGGTAGAGCCCCTAACTAGAATCCCCCAGTGAGGGGCTGGGGTGTGGCTCAGTGGTAGAGCCCCTGCCTAGAATCCCCCAGTGAGGGGCTGGGGTGTGGCTCAGTGGTAGAGCCCCTGCCTAGAATCCCCCAGTGAGGGGCTGGGGGTGTGGCTCAGTGGTAGAGCCCCTGCCTAGAATCCCCCAGTGAGGGGCTGGGGTGTGGCTCAGTGGTAGAGCCCCTGCCTAGAATCCCCCAGTGAGGGGCTGGGGTGTGGCTCAGTGGTAGAGCCCCTGCCTAGAATCCCCCAGTGAGGTGTTAGGGAGCAGGGGCAGAGTACTTGTGTAGTATTCATGAGGGTAAGTTTAATTCCCAGCAACATGCACAAAAGATAAATTGTCACTAGAACCACTACTGTGGAATTGTTGATGCACAGAGAAGAAAACACTCAGCAGAAGGGGATACCAGCCCACAGTCCGTCTAAGAGGGAGACCCACAAGCACAAGGCCAGGCTGCTTGGGAACACTCTGGCCAGCTACTGTCCTCACTCTCTAGGAAATGTGACTTATGTATAAAAGAAGTTTTAGGGGCCAGAGAGATGGCTCAGCATTTAAGGGTGCTTACTCCTCTTGCAGAGGGCCACATTCAGTCCCACAGGGCAGCTCACAACCGCCTGTAACTATAGTTCCGGGGAGATCTGATGTCCCCTTCTGGCCTTCACAGGAGGTTCTGTGCACGTGGTGCACATAAACCTTTGCAGAAATGTAAGTATGCATATAAAAATAGTCAATAAACACATCTTTTATTTAAAAAAGGCTTTTAGGCTCAATGTTTGGTTTCCCAGGCTAAAGACTGCGGTCTATTAGCCATTCGTGGCTGTCACACTGAATGACGGGCCATTTCCTTCATGAGCTGTGCTGGGCAGTGTTGTAAAAAGAAGCCCCATGGGAGGTCTAGCTTCCCCAACCCCAAGTCCCCTTGGGTAACACACCCTGGGTTTCACTAAGTAAAGGACAGCCTGACAGCTGGGAGCAGTTCTCACCCTGGTCTACACCCCCCCCCTCGAGTCCCTTGTCCCTCACCGGAGCCGATCCTCATCCAGGTTGTCAACGATGTCACTTCGGTCATTCACAGTATTCACATATTGGTTCAGCAGCTCCTGCTCCCGCTTGCGGTCCTGAGGGGACTTCAGACCCTCTGTGGAGACAGCCTGCCATTAGTAGACACTCCATTCTGTTTGGGGACAGAAGAGCCCCAATGCCTGTGTTGCTCTCCTCCATTGGACTGATCTCCATTGGACTGCTTACAGAGTGGACCAGATCAATAAGTGGGCCCCCTAGTATAGGGCCTGTGGTCTCTCTCTATGTCTTTACTGTGAAAGGCTGAGGCAGGGGTCCATCAGCCAGGAGGATGTGGTGGGAAGGCTGCTCCTATTACTGAAAGTGCCCCTCCCGTGTTATCCTCTTGGGAGGATCTCACACTAACTGTTTGGGGCGGGGAGGGGAGTACACCTCGGGGCCCTTACTTTGAAGAGCATCAAACTCAGGCATAGAGCAACTAAGGCATTTGTCTGAGGTCACACAGTCGAAAGCATAGGAACAAAAGCCACTGGGCTTTCACCAGTCAAAGGCAGAGCAAATGGGAAAGTTGGCACATGGATTGACGGCTCTGGGGCCAGGCTTCCTGGGACCAGACACGCACCTGGCTTCTCCATCAGTCTACGCAGCTCACCCTGGAGGTCTAGCTGCCGCTCCTCCAGGCACTGGTCCTTGGACCTGCAGGATACACATGTCTAAGGCTCAGCCCAACCACATCCACCGGTGGTCAAGGCAGGGCACCACAAGGCTTGGGCATCTCACTTGTACATGAGTTCCGATTCACGCCTCAGCAGCAACTGCTTCTCGTGAATAAGCCGGAACCAGTCCACCATGAGGCCATCCTCAGAAGCATCTATGGAAAGATACGATTGGGGTAAGGAAGGGCACAGAGTCCCTGGTACCCACACTGGTACTGAAGGGCAAGCCTGGAATAGTATGAAAGCTAGCTGGAGGTACCCAGGGGAGCCTGCAGCTAGCCTGTCTGCAGCTACTCTGGGATGGAACCAGCCTGTACCAGTAAGGTGCATGATCATTCAACAACCAGCAAGGGATAGCCAATCAATGTGGCCATGGCCATTCAGTGTGGGTAAGACAAGCCTATGGGAATATGACCTGCCAATAGGGGTGTGGCCAGCTCGTGGGTGTGGCCAGCTAGAGGGTATAGTCAGTCCATGGAGGTGTGGCCAGCCATTGGAGGTATGGCCAGATAGTAGAGGTATGGCCAGCCATTTAGAGTTATGGAAAGCTGATGTGTGGCCATCAATGGCACATGGCCACTGGTAGGGGCATGCCCCAAGCTGCTCACCTCCCTCAGCTGCCCGCAGCCGCTTCTCCAACTCAACACCCCTGAGCTCCAGGGCGTCCAGTTGTCTCTCAATGTCCTGCAGCTGTCTCTGCAGCTCTTCCTGGGAGATATAGTTGGGGTGGAGCTGGGGGACCAATTAACAGTGAGCACACGCTGAGGACCAAGGGCCAGCCACCCCCTGATGCCCAGCTCACTCACCCTGACTGGGGAGGTCACAGCCTCGTCAGGTGAAACAAGGTCATTGTCCAGGATTGCAGAGCTCTCTGGAAAACAGACAGAACCTGGATGTGGCTTGGACATGGCTTGAAGATAGTCCAGGCTGTGAGCCTCAGGTGACATTGCCCCCTCCAAATAGCATGGCACCTCTGGAACTGACCTCTTGTCCCCCAGGTGGCTGTCTTCTCCTTACAGCTCCTGGTCTGATCGTCCTGCTTCTTGAGCTCTGGCTGGAGCCAATCCGCAGAAACATCGAGGGTGGGAGGAACAACTAGTTTCTTGCGGCGTGATGGAGAAGGAGAGGGGGCTGCCAGCACAAAGGTGGGTGGGGGTGAAGACATGAGTCAAGCCTTCTGGCCAGAGCCCGGACACTGGGTGGAGCCAGAGCTCTAAGCCTCTACTCTGTCCCAGGACAGCCAGTGTCACAGTGCCATGTGCCTCCCAAGGTAGGACCCTGTCCTGCCCAGACTGTCCATGTCCACATCCAACAGATCCACAAGGCCAGTGCTGCTGACATCACAGTGTGACCTTAGAAGTGGCCCACAGATGGCACATGACCCAATATGTATGTGTTTACAGGCACATCTAAACATGCATGTACATACATGCATCCATGCCTGACATATACATACACATATATTCAGACTATGCTTGAACATGCTTCACACATATATGTCCTATGCATGAACACACACATACACACCTACAGAGCATGCCTTGCACATGTACATTCTATGACTGAACACACATGTGCACACATACAGACCACATCTGAACATGCCTCATACACATACATCCCATGAATACATGTGTGCCCATTTATCCAGTGTGTGACAACACTATTCACATGTATCTTATTATATCTGCACATGCATGTACATGTCAATACTCCATATCCAAATAGGTATGCTTATATAGATCCTGTGTCTGAACATGCATGTACACACATCCCCATAAAAATGTCTCCTATTTGACCATATGTATGCACACACATATCTTGTGCCCAAATACATGAATTCACATTAAGCCCTTCCAGGAACACATATACATACACATCCAAACCCTACGTAAGCACCCACTCTGGCTGAGCAAGACCTCTGCCTGACCCCAGTTGGAGTACATACAAGAACACGCCTAAGTTCCCACAAGCATTACCTGCAAGGCTGGACCCAGAATCAGCCAGGCACGGTGTCCTCTTTTGCTGAATGGGAGTTAAAGTGATGTGGATGCTGGAGTCAGAGCTACTGGAGGCTTTCCTGGGAGTGTCCCCTGCCCTCGGCTCTGCCAGGACTGGTTCTTTTTGTTCTAGAGCCCTAGGTGGAAGATAAAGTAAGTCCCAGCCCAGATGGGGACAGCCAGGAGTCTGTGTCAAAGCCATCTGCCTATGTCCAAAGTCCTCATGGTCTGAAGGAAGCCTCCTGGCCAGGCCTGCATCATCCTGGCCTCTAATTCCAGGACCTCCCTGTTTCCATCCCTGTGGCACAGGGCCGTGGGTCTCCAAAGGCTCCTTGTGGGGCAGGGTTCCTCAGGCTTGAGGGACCAGCTGCACTGACACCCACCCCAAGCCAGACTCTGTGAGCTCCCTGGTGTGCCACAGCTGCTGCCCAGCACTCACCATATCCCTTAAGCTATCCCACTGGGATGAGATGTCCCTGTCACCTTGTCTCCATCTCCTGGAAGTAAAGGATCCCAGGATACTCAAGCTAGTGTGACCCAACTTTTCCTACAGATACTGAAAGGTCTAAGTACATGTGTGCCTTCTGACCAGAGCTGTGTCAGTTCCTGAGGGTATACTGCCATGCCTGACACTCACTTAATTAGGCACCTGCTGTATACTGGCTCAACTCATCCTACTGTGACCCACGAGCACAGGTGTGGCCCTGCCACTGAGCCCAACCCCTACTCACCTCTTATCCACAGGCTTCAGCCGGGCCCTCCATCCTTCTGGCCCTTCCTCTTGGCCTTCCTGAGAAGTGGGACCTGGACCTGAGGGTAGGAAACAGATCTAGTAGGTGAGGTAGCTTGAGACGTTTCTTTATAGCCAACTGCACCCTTTGACACCCCCCAGAGACAGCCTACCACACAGGACCGAAGTGGGGCTCCTAGCCTGGCTGCTGGGTTGTGTACCCCTGAGGGAATCAATGCCCCGTTCTGGGATGATGCCTCAATTTCCAATGGATGTTGACACAGAAGGGAAGCTCTGTGGATGGGCTCTGATGTGCAGTGTGATGAGGAATGACTGGGTGTGACTACCTATCTTTAGTCATGCTTAGCTCACACCCAATAGGAGATTCAACAGGGAACTCGGTCAAAGGGAAAGTTGCACAAAGATATCTAAAAAAGATATCCTGCGCCCAGCTTCCCCAGATACCCACAGAAAAGGCAGAGGCATTCAGACCGGGGTGTCCTAGACAGGGCCTTGTTCTGCATCCCAGGACACAGCTAAGGACAGAGGGACATGGTGTGACCCCTGGGGCAGCAGATGAAGACCCACAGAGAACTATGGGTCCTGAGAGCTGAGCCACAAAGTGGCAGACACCCAAAACACCTTTCAGAGAGACAGAGCAACACATGTGGGAGCAGCAGACCCCCGGGACCCCATCCTATAGCAGGGACCCTTACCCTTTACTTCTGCTTGTGGCCTGGAGACAGCGCTGGTCTTACCAATGCCTGGAGAAATACCCGGGCTCTTTTTGCCAGCCTGGAGTGATACGGATGTCCACGAGGTACTGCCCACACTAAGCGGCGCTGTGGGCTCCATCTTTGGTGTGGGACTAAAGGCCTGAGTGGTTGAATGTGACAGCTTGGCTGAGGGAACTTTTGGTGGCACTTCATTCTTGGGAAGGGTGATCAGGACAGAGGAAGTGGCTGGGGAGGACCTATGGGGGAAGAGAGTGGGCATGAGGTAAGGGTGAACCCAGGAGTCACCTACACACACAAGAAGCCAGTTTCCAGAGTGACCCCAATGCATGGTGGACAATCTATCCTAGGACATCTGCTTGTGGCCCTTGCATACACTGTTTTATTCTGTCAAAGCTGGAGTCCATTGGGAATAAAGTATCCCCCAAATATATTACGCACGGAGCGCCAGAGCTGAAGCACTGGGAAGGCCCTGACTAGAGCCACAGGCTGGTCTGCACTCACCTAGTTCAGTATTAGGTTATTCATAGGCTGAAGAGTCTAGCCAGGCACCATCTCTGTGCCACCTGAATTCCCTGAGGTAACACACAGGCAGGTACACAGCACCGTGGCAAAATGTGGCACCGCTCCAAGCTCTGCCAAGCCTACTCTGCAGAGCCTTTTACCACAGCCCAAGAGTAGCAGCATGGGCTGGAGAGATGGCTCAGTGGTTAAGAGCACTGACTGCTCTTCCAGAGGTCCTGAGTTCAAATCCCAGCAACCACATGGTGGCTCACAAACATCTGTAACGAGATCTGATGCCCTCTTCTGGTGTGTCTGAAGACAGTGACAGTGTACTCGGCATATATAAAATGAATAAATAAAATCTTTAAAAATTAATTTTAAAAAAAGAGTAGCAGCATATTCAATCTCCTCCTGACCCTAGGACCAGCTCAGGAGCCTCTGAGCACTGAACGGAAGTGGGTTCAGGTAGTCACAAGCCAGGAATGTCCCATCTGGAAATCAAGGACCAACCCAGGATAGACCCTCTTATCTCCCTAGACAGCTGTACTGGACTGAGTGGGGTACCCAAAAACTCACATCTGCTGGGGAGTCGCTGGAGAACTTGGGGTGTGATCTTATTCTTAAAAAGTGGCGATGCATGCCTTTAATCCCAAGATTGGGAAGCAGAAGCAGGCAGATCTCTGTGTTCAAGGATAGCCTGGTCTACAGTGAGTTCCAGGATAGCCAAGGCTACACATATATAGAAGCCTTGTCTCAAAAAAAAAAAACTCAAAAGTGGTGTGTGGAGGATCGGTAGCTATGACCACATTCTAATGCAGTCACACTAGAGTACAGAGGTCAACATTCAAAACACTAATGTTTAGGAGACCAGGTGTGGCGGTGCACACCTGTAATCCCAGCACTGAGAAGGTGAAGCAGGGGGATTTGGAGTTGGAGGCCATCATGTAAATTAGAGGGCTCAAAAACACCAGGACTGGGCTGGTAATATGGCTCAATGGATAGAAGCGCTTGCCCTGAGAGTCTGACAACCTGAATTCAATCCCCAGTACCCACACAAAGGTGGAAGGAAAAATCAACTCCATAAAACTGTTCTCTAACCTCCTCACAAGCATTGTGACATGTCCTCCCACACGCACACATCATACAGGATTTTTAAAAAGACCCAGGGCGTGGCTCAGTGGTAGAGCCCCTGCCTAGAATCCCCCAGTGAGGGGCTTGGGGCATGGCTCAGTGGTAGAGCCCCTGCCTAGAATCCCCCAGTGAGGGGCTGGGGTGTGGCTCAGTGGTAGAGCCCCTGCCTAGAATCCCCCAGTGAGGGGTTGGGGTGTGGCTCAGTGGTAGAGCCCCTGCCAGGTATGTGAGATGCCCTCAGTTCCATCTCCAACACTCTACGAAAGAAAAAGAGAGAGAGAAAGAAGAGACAGAGAGTAGAGTCCATGCAACAATGGAGTCAGAGATGGAGGGAGGTGGCATCCAATCAAGGGATGCCAG
Organism: Rattus norvegicus; assembly: GCF_021556685.1. Taxonomy (NCBI): domain Eukaryota; kingdom Metazoa; phylum Chordata; class Mammalia; order Rodentia; family Muridae; genus Rattus; species Rattus norvegicus. The sequence goes on along the minus strand of NC_141545.1, from coordinate 21,604,400 downwards.
GAACCTGAGGATGTTGGAGGGAGTGAAAGGACTCTCCCTTGGAGGCCAGGAGGAGCGTGTGGCCTGCCACAGAACATTCCTACCACTGAAGCTCTCCTGCGAGGGGAGAGCTTCCCTCTGCACCGTGTGGTCAGTGTGCCAGGCACAAAGAACACTCAGGACTTGGCTCCATTCACACAAGTCATCCAAGGCAGAGAGCCAGGCAGTGTGGCTCCCCACTCTTTCCCTGTCTACAAGACAAGCATAAGGGTTCTGGAGCACCAGTCTAGTGTGGGCCGCCTGCAGCCACCAATGTCTGTAAGGCCACCAGGCCCTCCCTGCCTTTCCTGCCTCTATCCTGTCTCACAGAGGGACAGACTTCTCCATGTCCTGGAGAACATGTCACAGCTACAGCCCACATCCCTCCCACCTACCTGCTTGGAGCCTGGAAACCAGCTCTGGTCAGCCCCGGCAGGGCCTTCCTAAGGACACTTAGTGCTTGCTCCCGGCTGCTCTCCTGGGCAGGGTTATCCACGACACCAGAGACTTTGCTGGCAGAAGTATTCACCACAACATGGCCCCTACCAGTGGGGACAGTCACCACAGTGGAGGCCTTGCTGGTGGGGGCAGTCACCACAGTGGAGGCCTTGCTGGTGGGGGCAGTCACCACAGTGGAGGCCTTGCTGGTGGGGACAGTCACCACAGTGGAGACCTTGCTTGTAGGGGCAGTCACCACAGTGGGGGCCTTGCTGGTGGGAACAGTCACCACAGTGGGGGCCTTGCTGGTGGGGGCAGTCACCACAGTGGAGGCCTTGCTGGTGGGGACAGTCACCACAGTGGTAGAGGGGACCTTGCTGGTAGAGGTATTCACCAGAGGGGAAACCTTGCCACTGGGGGCAGTCACCACAGTGGGGACCCTGCTGGCATGACTGCTGCTGCTACTGGCTGGGGCTGGGGCTGGGGCTGGAGAAAGGTTGTGGAAAAATTTCTCTCGGGCCTGCTGAGTCCTAGAGGATGAGGAGGTCCAGGCTGGGGTGGGCGCTGTGCTTGAAGAGTCTGTGCTGGAGTTGAGTTGAGTCTTAACACCTTTTGAAGCTGCTTGGCCTTGGGGCACAGATAGATGAGCGCCTAGAGCACTTGGGGATACAACAGGGCGGGAGCCGGAGGTCCCTGTGCTGCTCTGGGCAGATGATGACCATCCCACTGGGGAGCTGTTAGTCACATGGGTGGTCGCTTTGCTATTCGCAGAAGTAGTAGTCACCGTACTCATAGGTAGCCTGGGCCCTGCAGGGCTCCCCACATGGACGCGGGAGGTAGCTGGCGGCGTAAGTTCAGTCTGGACAAAACCTTTGGCAGCTCTGTTGCCTCCGGCGTGCTCCCAGGCTGCTGTCCTGGCCCTCAGTGGTGTCGCCTCTCCATTTGCCTCCAGAACCTTCTGTGAGACTCCGATTGGCCTGGTGTCTGCGATGCCACCTCCTGGCTGCCTGGAGGCCAGGTTTGACAACTTGGGGCTCACAGAGACGGCTTCTGAGCTGTGATGAGTGCACACAAAGACGCCGGGCTCTCCCGTGGCGCGGTAGGCCCCCGAATGCAGCGTGCTGGAACACTGTTTACACCTGCGGGAGGAAGCCATGGAGACTCAGAGCCCGAGCTCTCGCTCAGTCATTCATTCACCTCCTCAACTCATTCATGTCTGCCAAAGGCACACACGGCCATACTCCGTTCATCCAGCAAAACGTTCCTTAGTGATTTTAATCATTGTGGGTTGCAGCCTCCACTGATACGCTTGCCAGGGGCGAGCACGCCACAGAAAGTGCTCAAACATGTCGCCACCTGTGCGCATACGTACAGACCACAGTGCACCCCCACTTTCAGGAGTCCAACTGCCACCATGCTCATAGAAGATGGACGTAGGATTCACTCCTTGTCCCCTAAATCCAGAAGATTCTTGGAGACAGGAAGATTATTAAAGGTCACAGAGTTAAAAAAAAATCCAGTCAGTGAGTCTAGAGGGACATCCCCAAGGGGACATTAAAAGAGAATATTAGGGTTCAACTGTTCTGTCACCGATGGAAGGCAGATAGGCGGACCATGGGAGCCAGGGGAGGTGTGTGAGCAGGAAGGCATGCGAGCAGGAAGGGTACACCCTGATATGCAGCAGGAAACCATACCTGAAGCAGCTTCGGTGGTAGAGGCGCCCGTCAGCCAGGTGCCGCTGCACGAGGTGAACGTGCTTGCCACAGACCCCGCAGATGCTGCTGACAGAGCTTCCCGCAGTCCCCGGAGCCTGCAGGGAGGTGTCAGGGGCCACTGAGAGGCAGATGACATTTCCAGCCTCCCACCTCAGCCCAGAGGTGGCCAGTAGATCCCACTTTATAGGCTGGAGAATTGAGGCCCTGGAGAGCTACCAGCTAGGGCATGGGTATGGCTACACGCTTAGGACCTCCAAACTGGCCTTGTTGGAGAGCAAGAGACTGGATTCTGGAGATGCTGGGGACTCATTGTGGGGCTAGAGACAAACCTTATACTTTATGACACCCCACCAGCCTCTGGGATCAAACCAGTTCCCTCTACATCCTGACCTGCCTTGCTCTGGCTTCATGGAACCTGTAGTAACCACTAATGGACAGTAGGGGGCACTCAAGCGCAGCACTGCAGGGCTGACCAGGGAAGAAAGCTCCAACCCAGTGTCCCTTACCAACTGGGAAAGAGGACAACAATCTAATAAATCAGCCAGGAAAGGTCTAGAGTTCTAGCTCCATTCCACCTGGATGACTTCCTGGGCCTCAGTTTACCCATCTGTATTATAGGAATCACAACTCTTACCACATAGATATGCTGGATACAGAGCTTGGGGAAGGGTTCTGCACCCTAAGAGAAAAGCCCACACAGCCCTATAATGCCCACTCAATTAAGACATGCTTACGGCCTTTGGGGATGGTCTCTCTGAGACACCTTCATTCCTCTGAACCACGGGGTTTGTCCTAGCTGGGGACAACGGTAACCTCTGGGTTGGAACAGGCGAGGACAACTTGGCCGGCTGAGACGGGACCTTCTTCTTTCCAGAAAGTTCTTCAGTCGAGTCTGATGAGGGTCTCTTCATGCCAGCCATGCCTCCAACTGGCACAAGACATAGGAAGCAGGGGTCAGGCCGGTCCCACTCAGGGCTCATACCCTCAAAGAGGTCCCTGTGCTCATAGTGAAAGGCTTGGGCCTCCGAGGACAGCTGGTGGATGCAGAACTGGAGAAGGGCAACCCCAGGGCACATTCTTCCCAGAAAACCCTGGCCTGACCTGTGTCTCACCCCCTCTCCTAGCTGACAACCCCATCTAGGGTCATGGAAAGGGACTTTTCTGTTTCCAAACCACTAGTTGGGGCTGGCCCTCGGCCCGGGGGGATTCCGGAGATTTCTAAAGCTGTAAGAGGAATGTTATAAAGGAAGCCAGGCAGCTCCCCACTCACAGGACTAGGTGAAGACCTGGTTTGTCTGCCCTACCCTGGCCATCCCTGCCTGGGCCACACAGTTTCCATGGCCACAGTAAACCAGGCACTGCACAGCCTCAGCCAGCTATGCCCTTGGGAGCTGAGAAGGGCAAAGAAGGTAGAAAGACTGGGACAAGATATATCTGTGCATCTAGAGGCACAGAGTGGGCACAAGTCTGGCTGGGTGTTCCCTGGCAGGTCTAGGTTGGGGAATAAGGGAGCCAGGGTCTCCTTGATAACAGATACATCTCCAGGGACACACACGTGTGGTCTCAGAAAGGTACCTCCCTGCATCACTACCCTTCCTAGGCGCAGTGCTCAGTCATGATTGAGGATAGCCATGGAGACCAAGCAGGACCACTGCAGTGTGGGCTGGCAGCCCTGACTGTGTCGGGAGTCCTGGTCATGCCCCTTGGCAATGGAGGGCCCGTCTGGATGGAGACTCACTTGGGGACCGGCCGTGGAAGTAGTTGTAATACTGTGACACATAGGTGAGGATGCTCAGCCGGTCTGGAATCTTCAAGGCAACCATGTCCTCAGCGTCCAGCAGGGCTGGGATGCCCAGCTGTTCCTCAGCCACTTGGAAGGCCTGGATAGGGGTTTAAATCAGTGGATAGTAGAAAGAACTACTGCTGGGTCATCAGCCCCCTGAAAGAGGGGGCAATGAAGCCTGGACTTCAAGTCCAAGGACTCTTGACTGAAGAGATGGGGGCTAGGGGCATGGCTCATCGGTAGAGCCCCTGCCTAGAATCCCCCAGTGAGGGGCTGGGGTGTGGCCCGGTGGTAAAACACCTGCCTAGTATCTGTGAGGGCCAGAATTCAAGTCTCAGTACTGTAAAACAAAATATATAAAAATCTTTTTTAAGAAAATGTATAGCTCCCTTTAGCCCAGGGCAGAGGCACTGACCCATGGTGACTAGCCACATCCTGGTGACTCCTGTAGTTCCCTTCACTAGGCTCCTCGTCCAGAAGCCTCCATGTAGATGCCAAGTCAGGGTTCTTATTCTGCTCCCACATGTGCAGTCCCCTCGGTCCCCAAACCACACTCATAACAAACCTCAGATCCCTTCTGACCCACAGAGAAGGCTCAGGCCCTGGCCACTCCCACTGAGGGCCATGTGTGCCCTCTGTGTGACGTCCTCATCAGACACTCCTTTCTCCTGCAGAGTCTGGGCAGGAGAGCCTCTAAGTCCAGACTTCCGGGAATCCAGTTTCACTGACTTGGAGGGAAAGACCAAAGTCCTTTTCCTACCAATGCTCTGCACCTGCCTCAAGACACTACCCCACTCACCTAGGCCCCTCAACTGCATATCCTGCCCAGCACTCTGTAGCCCCAGGGCCTTTGCCCATGCAGTCAGTCACTCCACCCAGGATGACTTCCTGAGAGCATCCACAGACCTGCCAACAAGGCCTCTGTGCACTCGCCTCATCTCCTTAAACACTAATTCCCTCTCTCATGCCCAGTGCTAGCAGAGCGGTGTCCTTGCTATCCTGGTCTTGGCCACGCATGGCTGTGAGCTTCTGCAGTGGAGACCCCTTGGATAGTCAAATAGAAGGCTCACTCCACCTGAGGAACTCACTCTTTCGTGCATGTGTATGTGCGTGTGCATGCGTGTACACATACATGTCCACATACATGTGGAAGCCAGATTTCAAGGACAGATGTTTCCTTCAATTTCTCTCTACTTTATTTTTTTACATGCATGGGGAGGCACACACATGTTCAAATGTGTGGGTGTACATGTCATGCAGTGTGTGTGTACTGTGTGCCTATGTGCTCAGAGACCTGAGGTTGGCCCTCTCGTCTTTCTCGAACACTTTCCAGCTTATGTATTGATTCAGATCTCTCGCTGGAATCCAGTTAACCAACCGGCAGTCTGGCCAGCTTGCTCTTGAGGTCCTGTTTCCAACTCCAGTGCACTGGTATTGCAGGGAAGCTGCCCCACTCATGGAGTTAACATGGGTGCTGGGGACCTGAACTTAGGTCTTCATGCCTGCTCTACCGGCATCTTGCTCACTGAGCATATCCCCAGGCCTCAGCGCTGGGATTAAAGCTGCCACACATGGCCCAGAACTGAGTCTTTCACTGTATTTCATGATAATTAAGTTGCAGAGGCTACCCTGCCAGGACAGACGAACCATCTCATGCCAACGGACTCAGTTCTCCCGAGAGATGCCTGTGTCAGGGCCCACGCAGATCCCGTTTGCCTCAGAGTAAGGACATATATGCATCAATAGGGAGAGTTAGGTTGACAGAGGGAAGGGTCTCACAACAAAAGTACAGATTAGATCTAAAACCAAGAAGCCAAGGAAGATGGTCTCCAAGGAAACCAGGAAGTGGCCTTGTCCGCCCCCAAGACCATAAGGACCCACCCTCCCACAGCCCTCCGGGGTCTTGCTCTGCCCTGGGTGGAGCAGAGAGGCCATCCACAGGCAAGGAGGTTGGCTGCCACTGCAGTGAGGAAGAGAGGGGTCCGCAGGGTCTAGGATCCAAGATCAGAACTTGCTCTCAGAACACAGGTTACCCAGCTTGGGGCTGGCAGAGGAGCTATAAACGGGACCCCTGGATAGCTCCGTGGAAGGCTCACTCCACTGACAGGAAATGGTCCTTCAGACATGCAGAGGGTTTGGGGCCGTGAGCGTCAGCTGCTCCACTCACCAGCTTGTTGTTCTCGTAAATGTTTTCCTTCCGGAGGGCATTGAAGTTTCTGAAAGATAAAAACTCTGTGTCAACAACAACACTCAGGAGGCAGAGGCAGGCGGCTCTGAGTTTGAGACCAGCCTGCCTTATAGGATGGCCCAGGCTACACAGAGAAACCCTGTCTCAAGAAGCAAGCAAACAAACAACAACCGAAACAAAAAAACAAACAACAACAACCAACCAACCAAAAAACCACTTGTGTCAAGCCAGGTGTGACAGTGCACGCTATTAATCCCAGCCCTCAGAAGGCAGAGGCAGGAGGATCTCTGTGAGTTCAAGGTCAGCCTGGTCTACATATCAAGTATCAGTACAGGGAGGTTTGTATAGAGAGACACTGTCTCAACAAACCAAAAGACTTATTTCCAAAGCCACTCAACTCTAAGGAAATGGGACCTCAGGGCCATCTTGTCCAAAAGGAGAAACTAAGGTTAGGAGGGCAGCTGTGAATTCAATAGGTCTTGAGCAAATATAAAGTGGGCAGGTCTTGACCTGTGGCCTGCTATGACTATAATGATACCCCCGCCTGGGCACTGGTGACCCACAGTGAGTCCCTGGCTCAGCCCTCACTTCCAGCCCCTAAGGAGGCTGATCCCTTGGCTGGCATTCCTGCCCCCATCAGAGGTAGCTGCAGACTAATCCAGAGAGGTACAGCCACCGGCCCAAGGTGGTCCAGCCAAGACACAGCTCAGAATAGACCCCTTTCAATGGAAAAAGGACAATGTGGGGTGAACACGAGAGACCCTGAGGCAGGGAACAAAGCTGACATACAGAGGGTTGGAATGCCCCAGGACTGCCCATATTTCAATTCAGTCACCGCTTATATTTTCACGGCACCTCCTGCAGAGGGCGCTGTTCTGACCAGCTCAGGAGCACATACTTCTAGATGCTTACAGGTCCTGTGGGCTGGACACTGTGATCACAAAGAGGCTTCGGGCCACAGGAAAGACACTCGGCAGGAGGCAGGGCCAACCATCTGTCTTTCATTCGTGGAAGAAAAGGTGTTACTTGGTGTTCCCCCGGTACCCTCACTGTCCCTGGGAGGGCTTCAGAAATGAGTCCATATGTGATCATGAGGTCCTAGCAAGTACCCAAGGTGGGACCCCAAGCAGCCTGGACAGTAGAATTTTCTTGGAGTGGCCAAGGATGCCACCCACCCAGTACCCATTGAGCTCCAGACTCCATGATCATGCCATAACATGCCCTGACATGCCCCAACATGACACACCACAAAAGCTGCCTTGCCGAGCCCTGTGTGGACAAGAGAGGTCAGCCAGAGCCTGCTGGCATCCCAGGGGAAGCTGGTTAGAGAGCGACTGTCCACCCATCCACTTGCGGTCTGTGGGTCCCAGGAGACAGCTGCTGCCACTTGAGTGACCTACATTGTTGGGGAAGCTTCCTGGCACAGAGGAAGGGTCTCTGACTGGACGCCGTGTCCTGTTTCTTAGAGTCTGCCTCTGGCAGGCCACTTCCCTTGGGACCCCAGTTTCCCTGGCTGTGAGGAGAGCACAGCTTCTCAGATCGAGTCCTTTGTCTTTTCTACTTCTTTCTACTTAAAATGTTTATTGCATTGTATGTTCCCATCTACTTCTGTGTGGATCCTGACTGAACTCCGGTCATCAGGCTTGGCAGCAAGCTCCTTTGTCTATTGAGTCAGCCCAAGCGTGCCCACCCCTACCACCATTCCCCTTTTCTGGTGGCAGCACTGGGAATTGAATTTAGTTTAGGCCTTCATACATGCTAGGTAAGCATGTTACTACTGAGCCATATTCTCGGTCTTCTGTGTACATGTGTGCATATTTATTTGTGCATGTGTTGGTCAGAGGTCAGTATCAAATGTCTTATTCAATCCCCTCCACCATACTTTTTGAGACGCTCTCAGGAGCGCTCCTGGAGCTCGCTGATTCAGCTGGGAGGGCCAGTCAGGGAGCCCCAGAGGTCCTCCAGTCTCTGACCACCACCCCAGCACTGAGATTACAGACACCTGCCCTTGTCCGTGGCCTCTGGGCCCCGAACTCAGGTCCTCACGCACGCACAGCAAATGCTTTACCACCTGAGCTATCTCTTCAGTCGCTCCTCCCCTTTCCCCTTCCTTCTCCTCTCCTTCTCCCCCTCCCTCCTTCCCTGAGGTGCTGGGGATAGAATTTAGGCTCTCACCCATGCTAAAAACACTTGGTACCACTGGGCTCCATCCCAGCCCCAAATTTAAGTTTTATTCAGGACACTGCTCGGCCAAATGGGACAGCCATGTCCCCAGGACACAGGCATGTCTCAAAGAGCAAAAAGGAAAAGTTCTGGGTGTCTACGGGCCTTGCCCAGTTCTATGTCATGAGGACTCTCAGAAGCCCAGGCTGTAAGCCCATTTTATAGACCAACTAAAATGAGACCGATCGGTCCTGCCACACGGGGTGGGGGAGGGGTTATAGTGTGCCCCCTCCCTCCTTACAAAAAAACTCCCCTTCAGCTCTCAAGCCAGCCAGCCAGCTGCCAGCTGCCCGGCCCTTCAGGAAACTCTCAGCACTTCTGGCCAGGACCACCTCCAATAACACATCCCAGATGCCAAGACCACCCGCACAGTGACAGGGAAGCCAGCAACTGACAATGGCAGCCCCGTTAGCGTGGGTAGCCACACCATGCACCTATGTGGGCGCCATCCACCTGAGCCCATCCCCAGACGCAGGGTGTTCTTGGACTGAACAGCCATGTGAGTGCACCCAGGAGTCCTCCAGCCACACTGGTCCCTCCCATCCCCCACCCACTTTGAAAGCACAAGCCCTTCTCCGGAGACCAGGGTCACTGACCTAAATGGCTACTGCTAGGAGGCTGGTCAACAAACTGTGTTTTGTTTCCAAACAGAGGAGGAAGAGGCAGCTGCCGGCCTCCTGCTTCCACCCCTGTCCACCCAGGAAGCCCAGCACCTCCCTGAAGCTCTATTTTGTCGTCTAACCTACAGTTTCAGGCACACCAGAGCCTCCCTGGCCCCAACAGTGCAGCCACACTCTGAGAAGGGGCACAGTACCTAGATCGAGACAGCACATTCATTTCCAGCTAACTCTCAGGACCAAGTGTAAATTGTTTCCTCGGGCCAAAGAGGTCTCCATGACTACATGGAACCACCCAGGCCAGTCCCTTTCCAGTCATCACTGACATCAAGCCCAGCCTCAAACCGAGCTGTTCCCTGTCTCCACCTAACGCACTTGCCAGGGTCCCCTGAGGACACTCGGGTCTCCAAGTGGACAAGTGTATGCCTTTGCTTTCCCATCCCCTGAGCTCATGTCTCCCTTGGCGTGGGGTACGGACGGCTCCATTTCTGTCCCTGAGTTGCTCAGACCTGACTAATTGTGCCAAAAGGGTCATCCACCAGAACTGCCCTAGAATACTTTCCCATCATTGTTATTGTTGTTGTTGTTATTATTACTATTGTTGTTGTTGTTGTTGTTATTAATAATAACATTATTATTAATATACAAGACACAGAGAGTGACGTGCCTGCTTCAGCCCTTGTGTAGACATCAGGGGACAGCTTTGCAGAACTGGTTCTCTCCTTCCACTCGTATGTGACTCTGAGAATCAAACACACCGGGTCTGTGGAGAAAGCACCTTTACCTGCTAAACCTTCTCTCTGGCCCTGGAGTTCGTGTGTGGCTTTATTTATTCGTGCTTTTAAAGATTTGTTTATCTTATCTGTTTCTTTGTTTTGTTTTATTGTTTGGTTTTTTTTTTCCTCAAGACAGGGTTTCTCTGTGTAGCCCTGGCTGCCCTGGAACTCACTCTGTAGACCAGGCTGACCTCCAACTCGGAGATCCTCCTGCCTCTGTACTGGGATTAAAGGTGCCTGGCCTTATTTTTATCTTGCGTGTACGGGTACTTTGGCTGTACACATGTCTTGGTACCACATATGTGCAGTGTTCTCAGAGGCCAGAAGAAGGCCCTGGATCCCCTAGAACCGGAGATATAGACAGTCGTTAGACACTATGTGGGTGCTGGGCACTATACCCCTGGTTGAGTGCCAGTGTTTCACATAGCCAGAATGGCCTCAGACTCCCTATGTGGACAAGGATAACCCTGAACTCCTGACCCTGTTGCCTCTACCTCCCAAATGCTAGGATTACAGGTGTAAACCATGCCTTGGAGCTCTGACTGAGCCTACCAAGTGGGGGCTGACCACCCCTACGGGAAGCCTCTTCATGGCCAGCTTCCTGGAAAGCAAGGAGGGTTCAGCATGGGTCCAGCATCAAACTCCAAACTGAGTACCTACAACAGGTACTTCAAAGCTCTTGAAGCCTGAGGCAGGGCTTAGCTAGCACAGGCTAGATTCCCTAGCTAACTGTGCTAGATGGTTTTGATGACAGAGGCAAGACTCATCTGGGAAGAGGGAACTTAGTTGACAAAATGTCTCCATCAGATGGCTTGGAGGCAGGCCTGTGGAACGTTTCCTAGATTAATGACTATGTCATAGCCCATGATGGACTGTGACCCGCCCGCCCCCCTCATACACACACCACACACACCCTGAGGAGGTCGTCCTGGGTGCTACAAGAAAGCAGACTGAGAAAGTCATGGGAACAAGCCAGTCAGCTGCACTCCTCCACGGCTTCTGCCTCAGTTCCTACCTCCAGGTTCCTACACTGAGTTCCTGCCTTGATTTCCCTCAATGACTGTGTGATCAGAAAGAATTAGCCAAATAAGCCTTTTCCTCCAGTGATGGTTTGAACAGGAATGGCCCCAGTAGGCCCATATATTTGAATACTTGGTCCTATGGCTACTTGACAGGGATTAGGAGGTGCGGCCTTGTTGGGGTAGGTGTGTCACTGGGAGTGGGCTCTGGGCTTTCAAATGCTGAAGTCAGGCCCACTGTCTCTCTTCCTGCTGCCTAAGGATTCCGACGCCATAGAACTCTCAACTCCTCTAGCACCATGTCTGCCAGCATGCACGGCTCCATGCTTCCCCCCCCCCCCATGCTGGTAATGGACTAAACCCCTGAACCGTAAGCCAGCCCCGATTAAATGCTTTCCTTTGTAAGAGTTGTGTGGTTAGGGTGTCTCTTCACAGCAGTAGAACACTGACAAGACAGTTCCCCAAAGTGCTTGTGGTCATGTTTTATCACAACAGCAGAAACCCGAGTTAAGACAGTAGCCAAGGACAGCCTTGAACTTTTAAGTGTGGTGAGTACCAGCATATGCCACCATGCCACATTCTGGAAGCTGTTCTTGCTAAAAAGCACCGTTCCTCACACAGGCCCATGCAGTGAGCACAAGTGGGAGCAGGTCCCACATCTCTACCTTCATTCTCCGCCATTGCTCTCTCCTTTACTTTGGGCCAATCATCTGCTGACTTCCACACGCACGCGTTCTAGATGGGTCCGTCTAAAATCTGGGGTAATTATCTCTTCTCCATACACGGCAGCTGAAGACACAGAACCAATGTATCTGCTGCTGACTTTTACAGTCCTATTCTAGACCCCAAATCCACCTGAGGGTCTATATCAGTGGTCCTCAGCCTGAGGGTTATGACTCCTTTGGGGGTCATATATCAGATATCCTGAATATCAGATCTTTATATTATGATTTTTTTAAAGATTTATTTATTCTATGTATGTGAGTACACTGTAGCTGTCTTCAGACACACCAGATGAGGGCATCGGATCTCACTGCAGATGGTTGGGAGCCACCATGTGGTTGCTGGGATTTGAACTCAGGACCTCGGGAAGAGCAGTCAGTGCTCCTAACCACTGAGCCATCTCTCCAGCCCCCTATATTATGATTTATAATAGTAACAAAATGACAGCTATGAAGTAGCAACAAAAATGATTTCACGGTTTTGGGGGGTCAGCACAACATGAGGAACTTTATTAAGGGGTCGCAACATTAGGAAGGTTGAGAACTTCTCCCCTACAGTTGTGTGGCCAGAGAATCCTGGGACCAAGAGGCATGTCCAAACCCCAGGAATCTCATCCTGAGATTGGCAGGAGTAGAATTGCTCACCCTTGCCCTGGGCCTGCATGTCCTAGTACACGTAGCCATGTATCCCCAACCCTTATCTTACCAGAGACGGTCACGTATCCTCTTTTTTTTTTTTTTTTTTTTTTTTCCGGAGCTGGGGACCGAACCCAGGGCCTTGCGCTTCCTAGGGTCACGTATCCTCTTTAAGGTCATGTCCAGCGGCACCTAGAATCCCTCCTCAGCAAATGAGGCATCCCCATCACCCTGGCCCTCGTCAATGATTACACTCACCCCAATGTCCCCTGCTCAGCCCCCAAAGGTTTAAATAGCCCTTTGTTCCCCTTAATAAACAGAACCAGCTCTCCGAAGCTGTTCCCAGGTATGCGTGTTCTCTACCGGCTCACTCACTGCCAACCAGGATCCTCCATGCACCCACCCTTAATGGTTAAGCTTCCCTCCCTCCAGTCCTAGGGCTGGCTACCATGAAGAGGCAAGGAGGACACAAGACATACAAGAGTGTCACAGGAAGGGGTTAGGGATTTAGCTCAGTGGTAGAGCGCTTGCCTAGCAAGCGCAAGGCCCTGGGTTCGGTCCCCAGCTCCGAGAAAAAAGGAAAAAAAAAATTCAAGAGTGTCACAGGACAGACACATCCCCCAGGAGAATAGTCGCCCACTGAGAACCAGTGCATCCTCAGAGCAGTGACGACTTCTTCAGATCATCCTGCAGACTCAGAGCTGAGATGATTAACCAGACCCCACGTTAGCCAGGGCTGCTTAGCTACAGACCTCTCACCTCTACCCTGCTCTATTCAAACCCCAAGCTCTAGTCAGCATATGGAAGACAAACCGATCAAACCCTTGTCCTGCTGGTCATCACCTCTACCTACTGAGACAAGCAGTGACGCCTTGTGTGGCAGGGCTCCCGAGGCAGGGGTCTAAAATACCAATGCTACTCTCCCCGAAAGGTTACACTGAGGGCCTCCGAAGACGGCTCAGCTGAGAAAGTCTTTGTTCAAAAAGCACAAGGCGGGCTGGAGAGATGGCTCAGCGGTTAAGAGCACCCGACTACTCTTCCAGAGGTCCTGAGTTCAATTCCCAGCAACCACATGGTGGCTCACAACCATCTGTAAAGAGATCTGATGCTCTCTTCTGGTGTATCTGAAAACATCTACAGTGTACTTACATATAATAAATGAATAAATCTTTAAAAAAAAAAAAAAAAAACAAAAAGCACAAGGATCTAAGTCCAAGCCACGGAACCGATGTAAAAAGCCAGGCAGTGTGAACTTGTAACTCCAGTGCCAGGCAGGTAGGGATAAGAGGCTTTCTGGGGCTTTCTGGCCAACCAGTCAAACTTACTTGGTGAGCTCCAGGCCAGTGAGAGATTCTGTCTCAAAAACAAGTAAGGGCTGGAGAGATGACTTCTGTGTTTGAGAGCACTTGTTTCTCTTGCAAGGGACCTATTCAGTTCCCAGCACCCACGTGGTAGCCCACAACCATTCATAATTCCAGCTCCAGGAGATCCAATGAGCTCTTCTGATCTCCACAGACACCAGACATGCACACGGTACACAGACATACTTGCATACAAAACACTCATACACTCAAAACACTCATATTTTAAAAATAAATCTTTAAAAATTTTTAATAATAGCGCTGGAGAGATGGCTCAGTGGTTAAGAGCCCTGACTGCTCTTCTAGAGGTCCTGAGTTCAATTCCCAGCAACCACATGGTGGCTCACAACCATCTGTAAAGAGATCTGATGCCCTCTTCTGGTGTGTCTAAAGACAGCTACAGTGTACTTATATATAATAAATGAATAAATCTTTTTAAAAATTTTTTAAAAATAAAAACAAGGGCCACAGTGCCCAAGGTACAATGCCTTGTAGGTACACTCTTGCACACACACACACACACACACACACACACACACACATGTAACACACACACATATACATATGCAGGGGCATGTGTAGGAGCATGTGCAGACTTGGAGACAGGGTCATCCCAGATGTGGTCAGGTGAACATGGGGTCCCTGGGGTAGCCTGACCTGAGGTTCCTGTGTCCCTACACTGAAGGACTGGGACAGATACCAAGGCAGGGGGGTTGAACTTGGATAGGGACACACACAGAGGCAGGAGGGTGTAAGGGCATGAGAGACCACAGCAGGCTCTACACAAACCAGCAGAAAGATAAATGCAGCCTCTCCCAGAGCCTCAGAGCCCACATGGCTGGTCTACTCTACAAAGTTACAGCCCCCAGTTGTCAGCCTCACAAACACTGAGACTGGGTCTCCCTGAACACACAGCTCAGCCTGGCTTGGAACTTACTACACCACCCAAACCTACCTGGAATTTGAGATATTCCTGCCTTCGTGCTGGGACCCCAGGCATGCAGTGTTTGTTAGATTCCTTTGTCTGAGCGCACAAGTGAGCTCATGCATACACGTGGGGGCCAGACATCAACCTAGGGTGTCATTCCTCGGGAGCTGTCCATCCCATGGAGACAGGGTCTCTCACTGGGGCCTGGAGCTTGCCAAGTAGAACAGGCTGGCTCACTAGCAAGTCCTGGGAGCCTCCTGTCTCCCCCTCCTCAGTGCTGGATTACAAGTGTGCACTGTATGTGGGTGCTGGGGACTGAACAGGGTCCCCGAGTTTACAAGGCAAGCATTTTAGTGGGCATGCCCCTCCCCCAGCCCTTATGGTATTTCATTTCTGTGGAGTATACAGCCACCCACCAGTGTAGAGATGGGCACATAGCCCAAGGCATGAACAACCAGGCAGCCACCCATCAAATACAATGACCTCCAACCCTGTGAGCTTTGGCTCTGGAGGAAGCCAGCCTCCAGTCTCCTCCCCCACCCACCCCCCAAGGACCTCAGGGGATCCTTTGGGAATAGTCCCCGCCCAGCCCCTGCACTTTCTAAATTCCCCCATAACTGACTTCATATTCATTTATTTCCTGGAGGAAAAATCAACTATGCAGGGGTAGGCACCAGTCTGGGAGGGGAATTCCCAGCTCAGTGCTATTCTAGGTGAACCCGGCACATCTGGAGTTAATCCCACTGGCAAGAAGGCAGAGAGGCTTAGAGAGAGAGGCCTGCAGTTCCAAAGTGGAGAAAGGGGCTCAGGGTAAGTGTGAGACCCAAAGGAGCAAGGCCAATGACTGGCAGACTAGCTGGGAGACCTGGGAACCAGACACAGGGAACCCAGCACCAGGCTGAGTTGTCTCCGGGGAGGGAAGGTAGCAGCCCTGGACAGTTTTATCCGGAAGGCAGGGGCAGGGGTCTGGGCAGCTGGCCTCAGACTGGAGAACAGAAGGCCTCTGTGCCCAAGCAGCTTCCTGCTGGCTGAAGCCTGTGTGGGAGGGAAGGTCAGCTGGCCTTGCCTGGTCCACTCTCAGCTCTGGCCAGGGAAGCTTGAGGGTAGAGCACACCCTGTGAAACCAGGAGAGTCTACAGTCTCCACAGAGTCAGAGACACCTACCCAAGGCATCCCTACAAAGGCTACTTCAGCTACCTGCTGCTTCTAGTGGTGGCTCTAGGGACCTTGGGGACCTTCAGGTCACCTGGCCAATGGTCAAGAACTAGAAGGGTCCATAGAACTCTGACTTTCCAGCAGGTGTGGTGGTGCATACCTACAATCCCAAACTCTCACGGTCCAAGGCAGGAGGACTGTCCCAAGTTCGAGCCACTCTAGGTTATGCAGTGAGTTCTGGATTAGCCTGCACCATATGTCAAGACCCTACCTCCATATAAACAACTCCGACATTGGGATTTGGGGTGAGGTGCAGAATACATGAAGCCCCGTGCTCCATTCATCTCTGGCCCCTGCATAAATGGTGCATAGTAGTGCACACCTGTAATCTCACCACTCAGGAGACAGAGACAGGAGGAGCAGGAGTTCAAGCGCAGTGTTTGGCAACATAGTAAATTCAAGGCCAGCCTGGACCAGAGGAGACCAGTTCAACAAAAGAAAAAGAAGGCAGACAAGGTAATGCCCACCTCAATCCCAGCACTGGGAGACAAAAGCAAGAGGATGTCTGTTAGTTTAGGGCCAGCCTGGTCTACACAGTTCCTACATAGTATGTTCCTGGAATGCATAACGAGACTGTGTCTCAAAAAAGAAAGGGGGGAGGGGAGGGCAGGCATGGTGTGGCAAATGCCTTTAATCCCAGTACTCGGGAGGCGGAGGCAGGCAGATTTCTGAGTCTGAGGCCAGCCTGGTCTACATCAAAAATTCTAGGACAGCCAGGTCTACAGAGAAACCCTGTCTGAAAACAACAACAAAAAGATGTAGAGAGAAAACTGCAGGTTGGCAAAATACCTCATCTGGCCAAGGCTCTGACAACCCAATTTCAAGCTCAGGGTCCCATAGGGCTCTCCTACCAGAGGTGGGATCTTCCCTGAGGCCCCTTCACCTCTACGCTCAGAGCCACAGGATCCTATGTCCCTGACCCCATGGCCCAATGGCTGCCACTAGTGAGGCCCAAAGGAAAGCTGACCACCCTGTGTCTCCCCACTTGGGCAGGGCAAGACTGGGCTGCTGGGCTGGGTGGCTCCCCAGCTCTCACCTGGCAGGGTGGCTGCATTGCGGAAATGGTCCTTGTGGGCAGGAACCTACTTAAACCCTGTGGAAAACCCAGGCTCGGAGGTGGAGGAGGGGCACGTGGCATGAGGCAGGGAGCTGGCCCAGGTGGTGTCACTGGTAAGCCTATTTCCTCAGGTCCATGGGCCTAGCCACTTGGGAGGGACAGCGACAGCACACGTGAACTCATAGCCTGCAGCCTGGCCCCACCTGGCTGGCTCCATGCCCAGGCTTGCTCCCTCACAGCTGTGCTCCACCAAGGGCCACCGGAAGCACACTCAGCAGGCGGGAGGAACCTCTGAGGTCAGACAAAGGAAAGGACTTCCTGGTGGCAAAGCTAAGGACAAGGAGACAGGATGTCCACCTTCCTGCTGACTTCAGGGGAGTCTTCAGGAGAAGTGGGCTAGAGTGCTGGGGTACAGGGACCTGCCCCCCAACCCTGCCAAGATCTGACTGACTGAGGGGCTCCTCAGAGGGCACAGCCCCTCTCTACCTGTGGTCCACCACATTTTTCCACTCTTCCTGGTTGGAAAACTTTTCCACCCAACTTGCAGTGAGATGAGACATCCCCCACCCCCTGCCCCCCCACCAGTGAGATGAGACATCCCTCACCCTCCTACCCCCCCAACCAGTGAGATGAGACATCCCCCACCCCCAATTCCCACTTTTTAAACACACACACACACACACACACACACACACACACACACACACACACACACACACGCTTGGAGGAAGAGACACATGAAATACTGTGCACATGTGCAGGTAAAATCCCAACTTTTGGGAATCAATCTCTCTCCTCCCATCATGAGGGTGAGTCCTGCAGATCCAAGGCAGGCCATCGGATTTGGTGGCAAGCCCCTCTACCCATTGAGCCATCTCGCCAGCCCACGATGGGGGCTTTTAATGCTTGGATTCACATGACATAAGTCCCTCCTCCTGTACTGGGCCACACTTTACACCAGTGGTTCTCAACCTTCCTAACACTGCCCCCTTTAACAGTCCCTCCTGTCGTTGTAAGCCATAACCATAGAATTATTTTGTTGCTACTTCATAACTATAATTTTGCTACTGTTAAGGAATCATATCTGCGTTTTTTTTTTCCAAAGGCCTCAGGCAATCCCTGCAAAGGGTCCTTTGGCACCCCTCCCAAGAGGACTGCAACCCACAGGTTGAGAACCACGGCCTTACAGTCTCATCAGTAATTGTGACTCCTGCCAAAATCCCCACTCCTTTCCCACCACTGCTATTGCCCATGTCCACACCCAGGGATAACGTGTCCTCAGATTCTCAGAGGCCAGGCATCATACTTGCTACAGGGTTGCGGGGGGGGGGGGGGGGAGGGCTTATCTCTCCCAGCTTCTGAGAGCTCCAGGGTGCCTGTCCCTTGGCTCACCTCTCCACTCTGGACTCCCTAGTTCTGTCACCTTCAAACCTTTTCCAAATGCACACAAGCTCCTACCAAACTTCTACCCCATCTCCTGAGCCCAGGCCCCATGCCCTTATCTATAGGGTGCCAGCTACATAGTAGCCACCTCCAGGTCTCCACAGAGCATTAACTAAGAGACTGGAGCAAGGAAGTCGGCAGTGTGAGATAACCCTCTCAGAGTGGAGCTGAGCAGGCCCCTCTTCTTCCAGCCCCTTTCCTGTCATCACCTTGAACTTCTGACTCTGAGACCAGGAAGTTGCTCCCTGCACTTTGGCGACTGAGATGACCCGACACCATATACAGTAGGCACTCAACTAGATAAACGAGCGATCCTTTAACACTTGCCCATGCCAGCACATACATGCGCACACAAGTACACACACAAGCTGTAAATAACCATACATCTCTTTGTGGCTACCTCTTCTCCTCTTTGGGGACTATATGTCAGGCCACGAGCACACACGTGCCCTGCCTTGAAGCAGAGGAAATCTCGTATCTGGGAAGGCCCTGTCTCTGTGCAGTTACCAGCTGAGGCTGCTAGGCCAGCCAAAACCCAACATCATCATCTCCTCCACTTGGGGACTCCTCACATAGTTCTCGTCTAAGCTCCCTGCTCTGGGTCATCATCCAGCCTCCCCTCCCCTGCCCCCCAACCCCGGGAGAAACCTGACTACCCACGTTTCCATTCCAAGTCCATTTTCCAAGGTCCACATCTGTGGCCCGGCATCCATCAAAGCTCAGCTCCCCACTTCCCATAAGCCTGATGCCCCCTTGAGCTCACACCATCCACCTCCCCGAGAGTGACTGAGGCTCATGCAACGAGGCCCTCCCAAGAAGCTCGGGGGTGGGGGGTGTTTCATAACCACAGGGCAGAAGACTACTTCTTGCTCAAGATTCCCACTTCCTGAGTCTAGCAAAGCTTGGCACAGGGAGTTTGATAGGACCAGGCCTGGCTCTGCCTGACATGCTGAGCGACCTCAACAATATGTGTTTCTTTTTACTTTTCTGAGCCTCAGTTTCCCCCCATCTGCATGGCAAGAAGCTGTGACTGAAGCTGGCTGAGGCGGGCTCCACAGGTGCTGCCTGGAGCTTCACTCAGCCTTAAGACCTCCTTGGAAAACACTCTCAGAGCAGCCAACTCTGGCTCTAGCTACCCTGTATGTGAGAATGCTTTTCTCAGAAGAGCATGGGTAATCTTGTCCTATTCCAGGACTCTGGTCACCAGCCTAACAGAGTCTGCCTAAGTGTTTGCTAAGTGAGTAACTAATAGAACAGTTTCAGTTATGGGCCAAGGTCCTTCAACAAGACAGAGCTAGCTTGCTTCCCAACTTCCTATGCCAAGACTCTTCCTCTATCCCTGTCCTCTCCTACAACTTCCAAGGATGGTGGCCCAGCCTTCATTGTCCCCTGTTACTCTAAGGTGATAAAAGGCGTGGGCTACCCACTTTATTGTTTTCCTAACAATGCCTGGACAAGTTAGGGGAGGGGCAGTAATCTCACTAGAAGCCTCAAGTGGCCCTGATCTTGGGGCTGGACCTCAGACTCCCAGGAGCTGTTCCTTTGCCCTTTCTCAGGGAGCTCAGGGAAGGCGGACGCTGCCCTGAGTCACCACTGACTAAGCCGGCTGGACAGCCCACGTCCTGGCCCCTGGCCCAGCAGCATTTGATGGCCTGCTACTTGACTGCCAGAGTCTTGGGGACCACCAAATAGGCTGTACCTGCAGGTCTCTGCACTGCCCCGGGTGGTCCATCTAAGAGGGGTGTGTCTGAAACCTCTGACCCGGATCCCAAGGCAGGCGTGGCCTCAGTTTCCCGTTTGCAGCGGCACTTGAGAGCCCAACAGAGGGGTCAAAGAGCACTCACATAAGGTCTGGCCGGTGTCGGTGCAAGATAGCGCAGAAGGCCAGGCCATCGCGGAACGAGGTAGTCATGTTGGTGATGCTCACGTCCCGGTAGCCCTCGCACTGCTGCCGGCACCATTCTTGCAGGGCTTTGATGGCGGCCATGCGGGCGGCAAGACGGGCTGGCGGCTCGAGGAGCTGGCCACAGGCCCTGCTAGGGCCCGAGACGCAGAGGAGGCCCGGACCCGCCGACCACCAGCCGGGCTGGAAGAAGAGAGCTCCAGCAGACCAGCGCCCCACACTGCAGCCGCCTGCGAGGCCGCCGGCCCTGCCCCCTGGAGGCCCCGCCTCTTCTGACCCGCCCCCCCCCAAGATCACGCCCCCTGGAGGCCTGGCCCGCCAGCTCCATACAGGCTCCTTGTTCCGGCTGCACCGCCCCAGTTTGTTCAGGCCACACCCACGCCCCAGAAAAGACACGCCCATACAAGACCACGCCCCCTCTTTCCTGGGACTTGGAGAATTGGGGCCCCGTACTCTGGGCGTCGGCTCCCGCCTTGGCCTTCAGCCATGACTCCCAGCAGAGGCGTCGGGGTTTTCTTTTCTTGTTTTCCTTGAGACCGGGACCTCTGTAGCTCACACTGGCCTCTAGCTCATTATATAAGCAAAGATGACCTTGTGCTTCTGATTCCCCAGCCTCCACCTCCTTTAGTGCTGGGATTAGTCTTGTGCGCCACATCACGCCTGGTTTATGCAGTGCTGGGTACGGAACCTGGGGCTTCCTGCGTGCCAGGCAAGCATACCACCAGCTGAGCTACGCCCCCAATCACGATTATCTTTCTTACTTTTAGTTTTATCTTATCCATATGGGCTTCTGCTTGAACGTGTATCTGTGTACCAGGTACCCCAAGAGACCTGAAGAAGACCCCGTGCTCCTCTAGAACTGGAGCTGGAACTGCTTGCGCTGCCATGTGGTTGCTAGAACCTAAACCCCAGGACCAATGGAAGAGCAGCAAATGCTCTTAACTACTGACCCATCTCTCCGGCCCAAACCCACTTTTTATTGGAAAAAAGAAAAGTTGAGTCCAAGCTGCCTCAGCTGGTCTTGAGTTAACAGTTGAGCTGCCATCCTCCTGCCTCAACCTCTAGAGTTGGCAGCCTGTTGACAAATGGGAGGGTAGAGGCTAGGAGAAATGTAACCTCTGAGGAGGAGTGACCCTGTTTCAGGGTCTACAAAGCTGTCTGGTTTGAGGCTGGTAGGGAGCTTGGTGGGTAGAGTGGTTTCCCATCATACAGGAACTGTGCATGATGCCACACCCCTGAAATCCTAGCACTCAGCCGGTAGAGGCTGGAAGATCAGAAATCCAAGCTCATCCCTGACACATAATGGAGTGCCAGGCTGACACGGGCTACCTGAGACTCTATCTCAAACTGCAAAATGCTGTCTGTAGTTTTCTGAAGGGAAACTTCTCACCCTCAGGGGTGCCAAGCTGGCCAGAATAATTCCTCTCCAGTCACAGAGGAATTGGAGGCTGTAGGGGACTCTCCAGGGGTCTCTGAAGACAGGAGACACTTAACTTCCTACTTCCAGCCTTTGAGGATGCCAGGGTGATTAAGGAAAATACCTCTCCCAGGTCCTCAATTAGAGCCAGGGGCTGCCCTGAATGTTGTTTTGTTTTGTTCTGGTTTGTTTCTGAGATGGAATTTCTCTGTGTAGCCCTGTCTATCCTGGAACTCACTCTGTAGACCAGGCTGACCTTGAACTCACAGAGATCTGCCTGCCTCTTCTTCAAGTGCTGGAATTAAAGGTGTGTGCCATCTCTGCCCACTTTGTACACTCAGGAATCTGTATGTCATCAGGTGGACCGAACTATGACACCAACTGTGTGAACTGGCCCTTTCCAGTTAAGTCCCAGGACTTGTCTAGACAGGATCTTTAGGAAAGTAGGTGTTTTCCCAAAAATGGCACCTGGCTTGGAGCCAGGTGGCTTCTCTACACCCCTCTCTAAGGAGTGAGAACACGCCCAAGCTATGGGCTGGCATCAAGGAGGCACCTGGGTACAGGCAGCAGGTGTGGGCCAGCATGTGGGCAGCAAGCTCCTCATCCCAAAGGGCACAAAAGCCTGTGGCCCCGGATTATAGCCCCAACCCTTGCCCAGTGAAAGCTGCTGACCTGCCTGAGGGTTCTGTCAGGGGGACAAAGTGCACTATCACACCCCATTCAGCCAAAGCCTGGTCCAGGAACCAGGTTTTCCTAACCCTCAGGGCAGCAGTTACAAGAACTGGAAAAGCTGGTAAGAAAGGTAACTGCCAAGATGTGGGGAGAAAGGGTGAGCAAACTCAGAGAGGGCCATGCCAGGGTCTGAGTTCTAATCTCATCTCAAGACCAACCTCTTCACACTCCCCACCCCCAGTTTCTGCCACCGCGGGAGCTTGAGGACAGTATTTGTGACAGTCCCCTGGGGCCACCGATGACATCACCACCAGCACCTCATTGAGCCAGCCTTTCTTTTTTTTTTCCCCCTCCATCTTTATTAACTTGGGTATTTCTTATTTACATTTCAATTGTTATTCTCTTTGCCGATTTCCGGGCCACATCCCCCTAACCCCTTCCCCTCCCCTTCTATAAGGGTATTCCCCTCCCCATCCTCCCCACATTACCGCCCTCCCCACAACAATCACGTTCACTGGGGGTTCAGTCGTGGCAGGACCAAGGGCTTCCCCTTCCACTGGTGTTCTTACTAGGCTATTCATTGCTATGCCAGCCTTTCTAGAGTCCCCCAAACCAGAACACCCCAATCTGCCTACCACTGTCAGCCTTCCCATGTCCTCCCCCAGCACCTTAGTCCACACTAGTCCCTCTCGCAGACCCCCTTAAGTGTTCCAAAAGCCCCTCTTGCCAACTCTCCTCTGAATAAAGTCCAGGAACCTTATCAGCCACCAGAAGCTGCCGGTCCCGCTTATCGTGACTCTGCAAGCCACACCCTGTCATGCTCCCTCTGGGCCTTGTTTCTCCAGCTGACTCCAAAAGCCCACTGTGCAACTCCATGGGGCCACTGAAGTCATTTGGGTGCCCTTCTTGGCTCCTCCCTGCCTCCCCTCCAGCCCACTATAGCTGGTGCTCCACCATCCAACCAGAAACCTCCACTACCAGTGTAATTTCTAAGAAACCTTTCCCATCCTGTCACCTCCGCCCTGGTGGCACCTAGCCCCAGCTTTCACTAAGTCAGCATTCATCAGCAACATCCATTATCTGGGGTAACAAATCCACTGACCTGCCCTGGGAGGCCAGGAAAATGGACATCAGATCTTCTGCCTCAGTGTCTCTTACTGAAAGGAAAGCATAGCTTTCTCCCATCATACTGTATGAGTATGCATACAGTAGGCACTCAATGGATGCAGGGTCATGTGCTTACAGTTGAGTCTTTCTTGCTCACATTTATCTCCTGGATGGTGGTAGGGTGTCTGGATTCTTTGCTAATTACACAGAGGGAGAGAGAGAGAGAGAGAGAGAGAGAGAGAGAGAGAGAGAGAGAGAGAGGGAGGGAGGGAGGGAGGGAGGGAGGAGAGAGAGAGGCTGTGAAACAGACACACAGGAGAGAAAGAAATACAGCGACTTGATGGTGATACGGAGACTAGAGAGACAGAGACAAAGTGCAGAAGACTGATTAATTTCCGTTCCTGCAGAGGACCCAGGTTATGTGCGCAGCATCCGCGTGGTGATTCACAGCTGTCTGTAACTCCAGTTCCAGGAGACTTGACTATTTTTTTTTAAGATTTTATTTCTTTTATATATGTGAGTACACTTGTAGCTGACTTCAGACATATCAAAAGAGGGCATTAGATCCCATTTAGAGATGGCTGTGAGCCACCATGTGGTTGCTGGGAATTGAACTCAGGACCTCTGAAAGAGGAGTCAGTGCTCTAACCACTGAGCCATCTCTCTGGCTCCCGGGACTTGACTTCTTAAGTATGTGAAGTAACAGGGGCGGAAGAAATGGCTCAATGAGTGATTCAGAGCACCAGCTACTCTTCCAGAGGACTTGGGTTTGATTTCCAGCACCCACATGATGGGCAAAATTATCTATAACTGTAATCCAGTCCCAGGGGAGCCGATGTCCTCTTCGGACATCAGTGTGCACTTGTCATGTGACGTGAATTCCTGGAGACACACATGTCTACTTACCTCAGATAAGGAGCACACCACAGACCAACATATGGACCCCACCGAAGTCCAACTTGGTGATCCAGCAAGCTTTATTGGGGTTAGTTACAGGAATATAGGTGATGGGTTATAGGAGCAGAAATGACTCCAAGACAGCTGCATCACCAAAGCCCACCGAAGCATGGGGAGTCACCAGGGCGGAGGACCTGCAGGCTCGTCCTCGATCGGTGCTCAACGCTAAAGAGTGTCCTTTCCAAATGACTCAGCTGGTCTACACCTCTTCTAGGCCACTGACCTAGCCTTCGAGCCCTCTTTGCAGTTCGGCTTGTCTCCGAACCAGCCATTCACTAGGGAGTGGCCTAGTGAATCTGATCAGTTTGAGGGACTTCAGGAAGCTAATATTGAGTTGTTTGCCTTCTGGCTTAAGGAGCTTCCCTGCAGGATGGGATGCTTCAGTCTTGGAGGAAACCTCTACACAACAACACTGCATGCACAAGGTACACACCCATGTATGCAGGGAAAGCACGCAGACACTTTTTAAGATTTATTTATTTTATGTGTATGAGTACACTGTAGCTGTCTGCAGACAGCCAGAAGCCAGAAGAGACTACTCTCTGCCCACATTTCTGACTCCAGAGGAAAACACCTACTGCCATCTGGGAACCTGGTACAAGGGGGCTCAGGGAAAAGGCAGCACAGGCCCTCCTGGTTGCCACCCTCAGGGAGAGCTCAAAAGCAGCCCAGTACCAGAAGAGGGTACCAGATCCCATTACAGATGGTTGTGAGCCACCATGTGGTTGCTGGGGATTGAACTCAGGACCTCTGGAAGAGCAGTCAGTGCTCTTAACCACTGAGCCCTCTCTCCAACCCACGCAGACACTTTTTAAAAAAGAGATAAAAGTGTGAGCCCCCAACATTCTCAGGGACTCCCTAGACCCTGCCCCCACTGGGCCATTTTCGCAGGTTCTATGTCTTGGGTGGCCTAGTTCTAAGGGTTGGGAGAATCGACAGGCACACCTGTGTGTGAGGTAGGCTGGGCCTGGAAAGCCATGGGAGGCAGTCAGAGATGAGTCATGGGACATTGGCCACATGGCCGCCCTTGGGAAGGTGCGGTGTATGACCTATACCACTATCCACCGTGCTACAGCTGCCTGGACTGCAGGACGCAGAAGCACACGCGCGTGCTGTGTGTGTGTGTGTGTGTGTGTGTGTGTGTGTGTGTGAATGAGTGTGTGCACGGGAAGGCTGAACACAGGTTTTCATCCCACTGAATTGTAGGGTGCCATTGAACTTACAAATTGGGAGTCTCTGAAGGAACACTCAGGGGACTCCTACTTTGTCCCCCTTGTCTCCCTTGTCCCGGCATGAATCTATGACCTCTGCTTGTCTCCTGGGACTAAGAGGCCCTTCCAAATAGCCCGCACCTTGAGCCTCACAGATCCGTGGCTTCTCCCATCTCCACATAGTAGATAAGTTCCCTCCGCTTCCTGCTCTCTCCACTGCGAAACAGAGCAGCAGACCAAATTATCCCTGTCCCTTCTCCATGTGCCCGGGAACCTGCTGCCGGAGGATGTTGGTCCCACCCTTCAGTCCCTTTATCCCAACTCTGGTTGCCTGCCCTCTCTTGCCCTTGCTGAATTCAGATGGGTCTTTTTGTTGGTTTTCGTATATTTGAGTGAAGGTTTTGCTGTGTAGCCCATGCTAGGCCTCAAACTCCCGTGGGGCTCAGTCTTCTGAGTCCCGGAATGATGAGTACATGCCCACCACCAGTTCTAGGTAAATACTCTGGTTTTGTTGTTGTAGTTTCTGCTGCTGCTTTTCTTAACATTTGTTTTTAAAGTTGGGTATAGTGGCACATATCTTTCATTTCAGCACTTAGCAGGCAGAGGCAGCAGATCTCTGTGAGTTTTGGGGCCAGCCTGGCCTACATGGTGAGTTCCAGGACAGCCAGATAGACATAAACACTGTCTCAAAAACAAACAAAAATTACTTATTTTTAAACGGTGTGTATTTCTGTGTGCGAGTTTGTGCGCTTGGTGCAGAGCCCACAGATGCCTAGGGCATTGAAGCCCGTGGAGCCGGAGTCACGGATGGTGGTTGTGAGCCACCTGACTTGGTGTTGGGGACCAAACTCCAGTCCTCTGCGAGAGCAACAAGTGCTCTAACTACCAAGCATTCTCTCCAGCCCCTAAACTTACATTCTTGCTGATGAATCCCAGGCATCTGCCTCTGGCCCGAGCCCAGCATCCTAGATGGCTCCAGGCAACCTTGAGTTCAGTGTTGCTCAAACCGAAGGCCTGATTCTCTGGCCCAGAAATACCGATCCCAGCCCTACATAGCTGGGCCACCGTTCCAGTCAGCTGCTTGAGTGACAGGTAGGCTGACTCTTGGCCTCTTCTCTCTACACCTTTGAGTTTGGGCCTCAGCACTGGCCTAATCCGCCTCCTGCATACCACTCCCATGGCTCCCCTAGTCCTTATGTAGAATTCCATGGAAACTGCTAAGGGGAGCAGGCTGTCTCCCTCTGTCTCTTGGGACACACCGTCTCCGGTTCCCAGTCATCCCCACATCCACTCTGCAGCTGTGCCTGGGACACATTCCTGACTCAGGACCTCAGCCCCGGGATGTTTGCTTGGTTTTCTCCTCATCTCCTGTTGGCTGTTTGCCCAAACATCACCTTCTTGCTGAAAGCCACCCCCCCTTACTACTCATACTTAGCACTGAACCCTGAACCCCTGTCACAGTTTCCATCCAGACTGTGGTAACAGCAGCCCCTGTGGTCAGGACAGCTGTGTGCGAATTCTCTGCTGTGTCCCCAAACACCAAGCATGCTGGAGTTGTTTTGGTCTGCTGCTGGCTAGGGACTGAGTCTTCACCAAGAGAGGGTGGGCACGGGCTCTGGGAAAACCACCCACCCCATCTGCTTGGCTCCCCGAGGGCAAGTTAAGGTCTAACTACTAGCCACATGTCAATAACTCAGTGGCACCTAGGCGACTTGAGTGCGTGTGTGCATATGTGCATGTATGTGTGTTTATGTGTATGTGACGTGTGTGTGTGTATAGGTGCGTATGTGTAGTGTATGGTGTATGTGTGTGATGTGTGGCTGTGTGTGTAGTGTGTTGTGTGTGTGTTGTATGAATGTGGTGTGTGTGAGGTGTGTGTGTGGTGTTTGGTGTGGTATGTGTGTAGTGTGTGTGCACAGTGTGTGTGTGAGTACATTTATGTGAGTGTGTGTAGTAGGTATGTGTGTGGTATATGTGTGAGTGGTATGTTGTGTGTGTGCAGTGTGGTGTGTGAATATAGGATGTGTATGGTGTTTGGTGTGGTGTGTGTGTGTGTGTGTGTGTGTGTGTGTGTGTGTGTGTGTGCGCGCATATAGTGTAATAGTGTATGTGTGGTGTGATTCCATAGGGCCAGACAGCAAAGACCTTTGGGGACAAAGTGGCTGGGGCTGGATCTGTGTCACAAGAGGCACACTAGCACACGAGTAGGCAGGACAAGAATGTCAGAACTCAGCCCTGGAGGTCGAGTGCATCAGCCTCACTTCAGAAGGAAGAGCTAGAGGGCCAGGCATGCAAAGGCCCTGGGGTAGGGATGGGCAGAAGCACAGCTGGATGGGGACCAGAGAGTGACTTGGGAGAGAGCTAGGGAGGACAGCACCCTGTCCCAGCCTCATTAGCCCTCTGCACACCCCATTTTTTCACTCTGGCTGAGGCAAACAAGGTTCCAAGACCAGCTCTGCCCCATCCCAATGTGGGGAGGAGTTTAGAGATCTGGCCTGTGCAGTGGGTGCCTTGCCCTGAGTGTCTTCCCTGGTCTGAGACTTCCTGGTCTGGGACTTCCAGACCAGCCTCAGTTTCCCTGTTTCCACCTATGGTGCATCTTCATAAGGGAGCGGCAGTAGAGGGAGAGAGATCCAGGAGGGACAGAGAAGTGTCTTTCTAGTTGATTCAGAAGCTAGCTTGGGAGGACCTGGAGAGATGGCTCATCCGTCGGTCTGTCCGTCTGTCTGTAAAGTGCAAACTGCTCTCAGAGATGTGCGCTGACTTACAACCACCTGTGACTCCAGCTCCAGGGCATCTGGTGCCCTCTTATGGCCTCTGAGGGTACCCTCACACAGTGGGGTCTGTAGACTTCCGACTGGTGGATGTGCCTCTAAAATGGTGGTTGGCTCAGCGCTGATGAGGGGAGACACCGGGATGGTAGGAAATGAACAAGAACAAGAGAAACAGACCAGCAAGGCCCAGGGTGAGCTTTTCCTGCGGGACTGACTGTTAGAATCTTGAAATCATGAAGCTGCCCAGAGGTTCCCAACATGACTTTACTCACAGAACTGTCCGGACAGCTGGGGAGGGAGGTATCAATCTGGCTGTCATGCAGAATCCACAGGGAGTCTCCTCCCCCAACACCCAAGACCACTCTCCCTGTTGCTCCAGGCCGGGGAGAGGGAGAGCAGGCAGTGAATCCTGTTTTAAGCCCCACTAGCTAATTAATTAGGCTACGTGGAAGAGTGCTGGCCACTATGGATACATCGATAGCTTTGAGTGACCTTGCAGACAGTCTCTCTCACCTGTTTTGGGCTCTAGGAGACGGGAAACACTGGCCACAGCACCAGCCTTGGCCACAGGCTGCTTCCAACAGCCAGATTTTTACATTTCATTACAAATGGCTTTGCCGGGCATGGCCGTAACTTTTACATTTCCATCCACTTTATTATTAATGGCTTTCCTGAACTGTTGCAGGCCAGCGTCGCACACAATGCGTTATAAATATTTGATCCCGCATCTAGAGTCGTCCATTTATCATTTATAACGGGTTACAAAAACATTATAAAACATTTACCGCACATTTATAGATCATTCTCGGCTACCACAATGATGCGCTATAAATACATTATTAATCCTCTTCATACCATTGATAGGAACCCCTTGTAATAGGGCCTGGCCCTCCACACTCTCAGCAAACAGTACTTTGGTGCTGAGGGCAGCAGGACCCACGGATAGAGGGAATCGGCCTGTGCTGCTGGCTGTGTGTGGCCCTGTCAAATCACACCTCCTCTCTGTTCACACGGCACCTAAGCTGGTGTGTCTGCGCACCATGCATTTCACACTCTTCCCCCAGAGCCTCCCTGTAGCTCAGAAATGTGCCTGAGGGCTCAGCCGGCTGGGAACGGAGCAAGCCCAAATCCTGGCCAAACCCTGCTGTTACCCAGCCTCCGAGGAACATTGTTCTATAGGGGCAATCCTCACTCAGCACACACAGAGGTCTTCCCAAAACCCTGTGGTCCCCTGCTGTACTGCAACCAGGGATGAGGACACCAGGGACCCAGCACTGTCCCCAGAACCTCTGCTCCGGGGACATGTGACCCAAGCAGGAGCTGAGCACAGAGCAGTGGATAGGCAGCAAGAGAGCCCTCTCCTGAGAATTTGGTGGGGCCCTGGGCACAGCAGTTTCCTGCCCTGAGCCAGCCCCACTCTCTGAGTGGCCATGACTTCCGGTGAGTGGAGCTGAGCCTTTGCTGAGGGATATCTGAGTGAAGGTAGGGTTTTTCTAGCTGACCTTCCATTCTCCCGGGTCCTGGTCTCCCTTCTAGAGCTACAGGAACCAGACTGCTCTCTGGGGATGGGGAGAGTCCTGAGTTCCCAGCAGAAAGTCGGTGCACTGAAGAACTTACCTGGAAAACTCCTTTGTCCCTTAAGGTCCCTTCGATGTGTTACTGTCCCATGCTTCCAGAGACCGAGAGTTGAGAAGCTGTCCTTTCAAATCTACAGCTTCGCAGAGGTGAACAGAGAAATTCAGGACTTCCACCGGAAGTGTCTAGAAGATCACCCCCGGGAGGGAAGAGGCCGCAGGTCCACAAATTCTCCAGGCACAGTGTAACTGTTAGACACTTGGCACGACCCTAGCCTACCTGGCCAGGCTAACTGGGTCAGAGTTCCCGGCTGCCTCAGGAAGAAATGGGAAGAGGCAAGTCCCCAGAGCCTCCCAGTTCTCAGGTGCCCACCCACAAACACAGCCTTGAGCCACCATGCTCTGTCTACAAGGCAGTAAATATGACGAAGTGGGCCTCCTAGGGTGAGTGTGAGGTGACCCTGTGGGTGGGGCCAGAACTCTGTCCCCATGTAAAGGTCGAAGGTCACAGCTGGCCAGAGCTAAAAGGCTTTTTTTTTGGGGGGGGGCCAAGAAACAGGTATGCTCATTGCCATGACACCACGCCCCAAATCAAGGCACCAGGTGGTAGGTGAGCTCGGGACGGGACACTGCCCTCTAACCATCTTTCCTTCCTCCTCAGAATGAAAGAGGATGAGAGGCTGGCAAGACCCTGGGCCTAGCTTGGGGTCTCCTGGAGGACTTACTGCTGACCCAATTCTCCAACCCGCAACAGAGCTGTCTGTCCTGCAGTTCATCGGGTGCCCAAATCACTGGAATCTTGATGGTGAAGAAGTAAAGTCAGGAGCTGGGGCATGGGGTGTGCTGGGATCTCCGGTCCTGTGCCCTTCTGCATCCTGTGGGTGTCTGTCCTTGACTGGCCTGGTCTGCCATCTCATACTATGCAGACCCTAATTCCATCAGACAGCCCCTCACAGCCGGTGGCCCTGAAGCCACTCCATCACAGACCTGCCCTTCCATCTTGCTAGGCTATATTGTTACCCTCTCTGAATTGGGCGCACACTGGCCTTTTTGTCCCCAGGACCTATGGGAAGTCATCAGCCTGGTGCATGCACAGGCAGAAACCCTCTATCCCCAGGCCCTGGCCTCAGCAGCCCGGCAATCTAGGGCATAGACTCATCCTTATTCAGTGAGCATGGAGTACAGGGCACCCTTTACCTGCCCCCACCCATCCCCCAGCATGTCATGGGTACGGCTTCTCTGCTCAACCCTGCAGCCTTGTGGGAAGTGTGAGTACTGCCCTTCACAATGAAGGGAAACTGAGGCTGGAGAGTGGCCTCAGCTGAGCATCAGCAGTCCCTCTGGGCTCAGGTCCACGGCCATGATTGACTGTTGTACCCCTTGCAGCAGGCGGGCTCACAGTCCTGAGCTGGGTCTCATTCCCAAGCTGACATCAGGCTCAACCTTCAGGCTTGTCCTAAGACCAGCCAAACCTGGAGACACCAGCCCCTCTGCAAACCTTATGAACCTGATGAATGACACTGTACCCTTATACATCTGCATCCAGGACCTGGGGTTACCCACCACCCTGTCTTGTCTTGTGAGCCCCAGCACTGGGCGTGGACAGACCCCTGCTCTCTGCACAAGCTACTGCACTGGGAGCCCTGCTGCTTCTGGCCTCCATCTCCCTACACCAGGACTAGCATGTCGTTCGTGTATGACGGAAGAGAAGAGCTGAGGATGGGCACCCAGCTGCCGTGTGATATAGCAGAAAACACATCCCCAGGCGCCTACTTCTGAGTAGCTGAAGCCACGTGTAGCCCTTAATGTCCTGAGCCCTGGGTCTCTACTGCATTGAGGGTGTGCCACATAGCTGAGCAGTGGTGGTGCATGCCTTTAATCCCTAGCACTTGGGAGGCAGAGGCAGGCAAGATCTGAGTTCAAGACCAGCCTGGTCTACAGAGTAAGTTCCAGGACACCTAGGGCTGCACAGAGAAACCCTGTCTTTGTGTGTGTGTGTGTGTTGGGGTGTGTGTGCCATGTATAAGAAGCCCAAAAGAAGACCCAAGACTCATAGGACCGGACTTTAAACCCCAGGCCTTGGCTGGATGCCCATGTGGAAAGTGCCCAGGTTTCCTTCATCTGCCCACAGAGCCAGCCACGTGCTATCCAGTACCCCTTGCCCTATATTCCGCAGTGTGAGGTGGGGCAGATGCTGGCACTGGTGTGATGATCCAGACACAAGCTCAAGTCTTCCATCATGGCATTCCCATCATCCCCCCAAGTTCCTGGGGCAGGAAGGGACCACTCATCTTTTGTGTAACTTGGGCCTAAGGGAAGTGGCAGTGCTTGAAGACATGTGCCAAAGGACAGTGACCCAAGCCCCCCAGGCCCAGGGGCACTGGGCAAGGAGAGCGAGCATGCTGACTCCCACTTGGAAGCAGGGGAGGAAGTACGCTGCACAGCGGTCTGCACTGGCGGGCTGGACGGCCTTTCACTCTCTGCATGGGTGGGACTGTCTCACACTGAAGAGTGGCTGACTACCCAGCTCTAGGGGTCCTGTGTAAGGGCCTCCAGGTACCATGGACAGGCCCTGCAGCTTCTCAAGAGATGTGTGTGGCTTGGGGGTTCAGGGGGAACTGGCTTGGTTGGAGCTGGCCTGGACCAGAAGTCAGAAGGCTAGAAAGCAGAGATAGGAGGGCTGGGGGAAGGAGCAAGGTGCACAGAACCCCTCTATGTCAAGTTGCCCCCAGCCCCCCAGATGGGTCATCACTGCCTGCCTACCTGTACACAAAGAGCCCATCTTCTACACACCTGCCTGCTGTTCTGAATGGGTGTATGAAGACCTGGTGAGAATCTGGCTACCTCACGTTGGCTCCTGTCCCTCATTCTTTGCCAACATGATCCTCCAAAACACCCCAGGAACCTTCCTGGGGACAAAGGCAGCCTTGGCCCATTGGGCCCCCAGTCATCAGATCCGCATTGCTGTGGAAGACTCAAGGATGGGAGACCGGCACAGAACCAGTGCATTTGGGAAGGTGGGTGGGCAGGCAGGGCTGGCTCGGTGGCCAGAATAGGATTAGAGGTTGTGGGTCTGGAACTCGTATTTTAGGGAACAGTGCCCCCTGGTGGCTAGAGATGGAACTGCCAACCACCAGGGACAACCCTGCAGGGATAGTCTGGGGAGGTGGCCTGTACCCCTAGGAAGGGTCCCTGACCACTCAGAATGGCTCTCATCCTAACCTGGAGGGCACGAGTTCATGAGAGTCAAGTGCCGGCACAGAACGGTCCATTACACACCAGATGTGATCAGCACCTTGCTGTCTTCCATGGAGGGTGGGAACTGGTGGTTCATCTCTGGGCATCTCTTGCCCAAAACCACAGGCTACTAGGGCCATTCCTGTCTGAACCACAGGGCTCCATCATCTGTTTAGGATGACCACTCTGCCTGCCTGGGTCCTCTAGAGGTAATGAACCCAGAGCCAAGCAGGCCATACCACTGAAGGCAGCTGCCAGTGTGGGTAGCCTGCAGGGTAGTCTGTCAGATAATGGCCTAAGCTCTGCCTCCCAGGCCTCTGCTCAACACCTTGGAAGTCTTACACCAAGTACAGGAACCCAGACCACACTGGTCAGGGACAACACAGGACACCAGACAGCACACAGGCACTCGATGCTTCATTTCAACTGCCCTCAGTGCGCCTTGCTGGCAGAACAGCCTCTCCACCGTATCTCCTGTGACCCCAAAGACAGGGTGAGCACTCAAGAGGACCTTCAGCACTAGTCGATGGCTGAAAAGAGCTGCTCTCCATCCCTGTCCAGCTTCAAGGGGCTCAGGGACGAGACTACCCCAGGGAAGGTTTGTTGGTGTGGCGTGGAATCCTGGTCACCCAGCAGTTCACATCACAGCCTCCATGTGTAAAATCTTCAGGGCCTCTGATATCTGGGCGCTGGTGTCAATCTGGCCGTACATGCCCACGAGGAAGGCTCGGTGCAGCAGCACGGCCGCATGCTCTATGGAAGAGTTGAGGTCAGACCACTGTGGGCCAGCAGTGTCTCCCAGGGCAGCAGGCAGGCGCTGGGTGGGTGGCTCACCTTGGCAGAGCAGGGTGTACTCTGGCAGGTTCCTGAGGGCCGTCTGTACCACCTCGAAATCTCGGCTGCCCAGGCAGTACATGAAGGTGGGCAGAAAGTCAGCAGCAATGCTGTAAAAGAGACATGTTCACAGGGTACTTGCCTTACGGCCCAGGAGGCCAGGCCCCAGTCTCCCATGGCCTGGCTCAGCTAGTTTGGGATGACAGTGGCCCTAGGTTGGGGCTTTACCTACCTGGGGTTGTTCTGGATGGAGCGCAGTGCTAGGCTGAAGGCCAGGTTGCGGCAGGACTCCTCCGCTGAGCTCATCAGCCGCTGCAAGTTGGTCTGCTCAGGTGAGAGGAGAGTGTCACCGTGGGGACTCACCCTAGTGGTAACTGCAGGGCCTGTTCCCAAGATGCCACCAGGGTGGTGGCATCAGTTCGGGGCAGTACCTGGCTTGCACAGCAGCAGGGTAAGAACAAGACCCCAACCTGGGCTCTTTCCAGCCTCACTCACCGAGAAGAAGCCCAGGACCTCAGGTCTCCGCCGTGACATCTCATCTATGTCACTCAGGGTCTCAAGCACATCTAAGGGCAAAAAGTCAGGCTGTAGGGTCTGAGGAAACCTCTGTCCTACCCCAAGCAACCCTGAGACAGGAAGGGACAATCCTCAGGCAATTTAGTCCCCCAGAGTCTCCCTCCCCAAAATGCACCAGGAACTGCGTACCATGCTCAGTGGTTATCCTGACACTGTGCCCCCCCATTTGGCCTCGTACTGGTCTCAGGGAGGCCTGTAAAAAGGAAACTTGAAACAAACCTCTTTACTCAACCCCTGGTTCTGCTCTGAAGACTGACAGACCTGCCAGCCGCCCTGTCAGGTCTCAGAACCTCAATTGTGAGCAAAGAGCTCAGTGGGTTCAGGGTGGTCTAGCAACAAGTGGCTCACTCACCCTCAACAGCCTGGCCCCGGGACAGCCTCTTCATGTGGGGAGCCACATCAGCTACAGTCAGTGGGGTGGAGAGGGAGACACTGACCAGGGGTAGGGAGCCAGCTGAACGCTCATCTGTGAAAGGTTAGTCAGAGTCAGGTGATGGCTGAACACTGAGGGCCAAGCCAGACCCGCAGTCTCCACGGAAAGACTACGCCATTCCCAGAAGCACACTGGCCACTACCCAGGATGCCACATGGTGCTTGGACATGTGGTAGTCACGGAGTTGGAGGCGTGTCATGTGGAGGGTAGCACTGAGGATGCTGGGCTGCCCTGAGAGACTCAGCACATGTTTTCCTTACACTAACTACAGCCAGCTTAGGAGCGCCCTCCCTTGCCTCTGCCCTCATGGACCACTCCACACAGAGACTCATGTCTGTACAGTGTGTCCTCTGTGAAGGACCTTGTATCTGCCTTCAGGCGGCCCGAGGTCACAGTCAATCTGGCCAACAGAGGCAGCCAAGGCTAGCTGCAGTCACTGAGCTTCTATCAGCATGGTTCACTGAGTCACTGCCGATCTACCGGTGACTATGTCAGCATGGCTATCATCCGGCTGTGGAGGGAGCAGGAGCCATCATCAGGCAAGTGAGGTAGGGTAAGTCCTAAGGACCAGCCTGCCCAGGCAGCACGCAGGTACCCAGAAGGGTAATGTCTGAAGCAGAACCAAACATTTCCACAAGGTGGTTCTGTTCTGTCAGCTTGGTCACGGCACCGCCCACGCCCAAGCAAGAGACGGATGAGGTCTCGGCTCAGCCACACACACCAGGACCCTCCCTGCTCACCACCCGAGAGCTCACCTGCCCGCTTACCTTCACCTTCCTCATCCAGACCTTGGTCAGCTCTCCCATCCCGGCTGGGCAGACTGAGCCCTGCTAGTAAAGACTTCAGCATCACCAGGTCACTGTTGTCAAAGGACAGGTCACTGTGGAGAGAGCATGAGCTCACTTTAGAGGAGGGCAGGCGGGGAAGAGTGCCAGGTAAGGAGAAGCAGGGCAGGAAGGCGGGCCTGGGCTTAGGTAAGGACAAAGTAAAGAGGTAGGGAGGAGGGGTGAGTGAGAAAGAGGGCTGAGGGAGGAGGAAGGCTAAGTAAGGAGGAGGAGGGGTGAGTGGAAGAGGGGTGAAGAGAGAGGAGTGAGAGGAGAAGGGGTAGAGAGGAGGAGGAGGGGTGAGAGGTGAGTAAGACGAGGGGTGAGGGAGGAGGGAGGGTGAGTGAAGGGAGCACGTGGGGATGAGGCTGGGGTTGCAATTCAGACCACTGTCTGGACTGTCCCTTCTGGCTCCAGGGGCCACTGGGCAGCCCAGGAAGGTATGGGAACTCACTGGAGGGGCTCTGCGTGCTTCTGCAGGAAGGCCACGGCTGCTGGTGCGCTGCAGGCCACATATTTGTGGATGAACTGAACAAATTTGCTGATGAAGGGGGCCAGTTGGCGGGAAGACTTTCGGTAGTTCTGTAGAGAAGGCAGAGCCACCAGAGGCTTCCTCAGACCCTCTACACAACACATGACCCCATGACAGTCATGGGCCCAGAGCTAGCCTGATTGGGTCCTGCTGCTTTTAGTTTTTATTGAATGAATGTTTTGCCTGCATGTGTGTCTGTATGTCTTTGCATGACAGTGAGTGTCTGGTGCCCTGGAACTGGAGTTTCTTTTTTTTTTTTTTTGGTTCTTTTTTTCGGAGCTGGGGACCGAACCCAGGGCCTTGCGCTTCCTAGGTAAGCGCTCTACCACTGAGCTAAATCCCCAGCCCCGGAACTGGAGTTTCTAATGCTTGCAAGCCACCACGTGGATGTCAGGAACCAAACCAGGGTCCTCTGCAAGGGCAACTAACACTCTCTAATCTCTAAGCCCTCCTTCCAGCCCCTGGGTGCCTCCCTCCCTCCCCCCTTCCCCCTCCCTCTTCTTTCTAGATGGTCAGACACCCATATATTGCCTCACAATATTATAGCCAAGGCTAGTCCAGAACTTGCAATTCTCTTGCCTCAGCCACCCAAGTGCTGTGACTGCAGGTGTGCTACTCTGACACCTGGCTGGCCTGCCTTCTGTTTTCATAGTATCACAGCCAAAATGTATAGACTGGGGCATCTGACACCAACAAATAGCACGCAACGGGGCTTGGCACCAAGGGTCCTGAATGTCGGACTCCCCAGGCAGGGGATGCTGGAGCTTAGGAACCTCAGGGAAGAGCTGGTCTCCAGACAGTGGTGACAGAAGCCACTGGAGGGTGGCCTGGCATTGGCCCTAGCTCTGGGCTCTCCTGTAGGAGCAGAAGGAAGTCAAGCAAGGACAACAGGGGGCATGGGAGGATATTTGGCTGAGGAATGCGGGACACAGTTTGCCTGGCACCCACCAGGAGCAGGCGGATAAAGGACCGCAGGCAGTCCCAGAGTGCCCCCTGGTGTTCGCTCTGGAAGACTCGTGGCTGCAGCAGCTCCAAGATGCCCAGCACATGTAGGTAGAAGGCTAGGTGGTTCTGCTGCCGGAACTCCTGGAAGTTCAGATGTGTGCGGCCATGCAGGAGGGCTGCAATCATGGGCAGGTGCCTGGGGGCCAACAGAAGGATACCCTGGTCACACCTTCCCACTAGTCACCCCGACCCCATAGGGTATCCACTGCTGTGACAGCAGGCACCTTAGCAGCAGGATGGGGTGGGCCACAGCCAGCTTCCGACAGGCCATGTTGGCATCAGCCACTCTGCTCTCAGAAGACCTGGAGTCACTGGTGTCTGCCAGGAGCGTGATGAAGCGGTGGATGAGCCCGTCCAGCTAGGGGGAGAGGAGACTACTTGCCTATACATTGAACTGTCCCATCCCCCTCACAGCCTAGGACACCATTGCAGCTCAACATGGACACTCTAGACATCACAGCCAAGGCAGGAGTTCATGTGGCCCCTCACGCAAAGTTCCAGAGGGCACAAGCTGACCTGCCCTGCCCTGCTAAGGCAGTAGAGCTGGCCAGAATGGGTAGGAGGCAGGAGGTCTCAGGGATACTCGGGGGTGTCCTGATAGAGGTCATGGCCCCAGACTGTCCATATGTTAAACAATATATGTGCCAACTCCTGACTGCCCACAACCCGAGCCCAGAAAAGGGAAGGGGCATCCCCATGCCTCAGGCTGCATCCAGGGGAAGAGCCTATCACAGCAAGGTTGAGCTCCAGCAAGGTGAGGTGAGGTGATGCTGATGGTGCAGCCCCCTACCCCCCTGCTCTGTGGGCCACAGGGCTATGGCAGGCTGTGCCCCTCACCTTGCAGATGCTGCTACTGGTGGCACCTTCGCTTTGCAGCAGGACCTCAGGCACTGGCACCCGGACCTCTGGCCGCTGTAAGTACAGTTGCAACAGCAGGTCTCGGCAGCGCTGGCCTAGCACGCTGGAAAGGAGAGGGCAGAGGGACTAGGTCACTGGGATGGTGTGGCCAGTGAGGGACATGTGCTGAAGGAGTCACTCCCAGGTGACACAGTGGGGACTCAGGTACCTGTCCCCCCATTGTTGGATGCAGCTGGTCAGGTGCTCAGTCACTTTTCCAATGCTCTCATCGTTGCTACGGCAGCAGCTAAGCAGCAGGGGCAGCCGGGTCTGGATGAGGGTGCGTGCAGCACTGTCCCCATCCTGGCTCCTGGTCTCTGCCTCGGACAGGATAAGCTCCACCAGGCTGAGCAGCTCTGGGCCCTGGACATGGAGCACCAGCTCCTCCCGTCGCTTCTGCAATCAGGAGGCTGTAGGTCAGCCCCAGGATGTGCAGTCACCACCCACAGGGTTAGGCTAACCTCTGGAGACCTGCCTGTGGAGTGCGCTGGTCCCGGCCCTGCCAGATCCGGGGAACATGGATGCAGGCCCAGAGGAAGTCCAGGGAGGCTGAGGGGTCGAGCCTGGGAAGAAGCAAGCATATCTCCAAACACTAGAGCCAGGGTAAAGTTCCTGAGGAAAGGGACCTCTGTAGAGGGCTACCACTGTCCCTCTGAGGAGTCACTAGTCCCTGGTGAAGCATAACAGCACCCACACACTCCCAGGTCCTATGTTTGTAAGTTGGGTACCTGATGGTTCCCATGAGGAAACTCAAGCACAGCTTGTGCCCACACTATGGGCCTGTTACAGCCAAGGGACCACCGGGACAGATGGGCAGCTTCCCCAGCTCCTCTGCCTCCTGTACCACGTCATGAACATAAGCCAAATTCTCCACAGATAAAAATGTGCCAAGAAGGGTTGGGGATTTAGCTCAGTGGTAGAGCGCTTGCCTAGCAAGCGCAAGGCCCTGGGTTCAGTCCCCA
Organism: Rattus norvegicus; assembly: GCF_021556685.1. Lineage (NCBI taxonomy): Eukaryota > Metazoa > Chordata > Mammalia > Rodentia > Muridae > Rattus > Rattus norvegicus. The sequence continues at coordinate 21,565,346 of NC_141545.1, read as the reverse complement.
GCTCCAAAAAAAGAAAAAAAAAATGTGCCAAGAAGAAGGGAGGGGCTGGACTATTTACCCATAAGTGAGAGGCTGGGCACCAAAAGCAAGATACTGGCCCTGCTGATGAGGGCACGCACTGAGCACAACAGGAAGCCCCTTAGGAGATGCTGCCCTGAACCAAGGTGTAGGGGACACAATTCATGGATCACACAGAGCTGGGGTCAGGGCTGGCCTCACCTCTGCTCACGGCTCTTGCTTAGCAGGACACGGGTGCAGCGGTGCAGCGTGGACCAGCTGGCCTGGTGTGTGAGGAGGGCCAGGAGGTAGGGGCGGAAGGACAGCACCTGGGCACTTATGTGGCCTTTGCCCTGGAGAAGAAAGAGGCCGGGATGATCTCAACTGGGCCCAGGGACCACCAGTTCTGATAAGTCAGGTCAGCTGACACGCTCTGGTGGGACCACCCAGGACACAGCAGCAAAGGGCCTGGCCTGGCCCATCTCCTCATCTCCTCCATGTAGGGCAGGGCCCCGGGTTTAAATGACAATGCACAAGGCTGGAGAGATGGTTCAGCCGTTAAAGGCTAGGCTCACAACCAAATATATAAATGACAATGCACAGCCAATACCCTTCCACCTTTCTCCACTTCTCCACAGTCCTGGGCCTACCTGGGTTCTTCAGACTTTAGGATCTGTGGAATTTCCCTACCCTCATCCCATTCCAGCCCCAGCCCCAGATGTGGCTCTAGTGTTGATCCAAAGAAACATACACCCCCTGGGCCCCCCACCGCTCTGGAGGCTACGAGACACAGAAGTCTGGAGTGGCAGCATTGCGGGAGGGCACTGGGCCATGTCCCTGTCACCTTTCTCCGTGAGAAGAGCAGCTTCCACTGAAGGTCAGGGCAACTACAGACAACCTCAGGGTCCAGTGTCTCCAGCCAGTCCACGAGCAGCCCAGATGCTGGTCCCAGGCGCATGGCCTCTGTGCTGTGGGACAGAAGCGTCAGAGCAGACGCCAGGCTGCAGAGCCACCATGCTCCCACCCCAGGCTACACTGCCGATTACCTGGCACCCTCCGCATCCTGCGTGCTCGGGCCCAGAGGCTCATCTCTTTCCTGCAGCAGCAAGGAGCTCACCACCACAATGGGCCCCGAGGCTGGGCTGGGGCAGGTCTCTGCGGTGGCTGAGAAGAGCGCCGTCAGCAGCTCTTCAAAGTGCGGTGAGCGCACCTCGATGAGGCCCCGGAGGACTGTGGGACAGGAGGCTGTCTGAGTGGAGCAGGCCAACAACCTGGAGTTCCCCAAGGTAGACAGTCCTCCCACCATCCTCAAGACGTGGGGCCAAGGGGAGAGGGGACGGTACCTTTGCTGATGAGCTCAGGCTCCACAGTACACTTCTCCCCAGACCTCAGGGTGGCGATGACGGCCCGTGCGGTGGAGTTGGCCACCTCCAGATCACGGTGGAAGCTTAAGGCCTCAGCCAGGTGCAGGAGCCCGCTGCGCACTGCAGGCAGTGGTACATACTGTGTGACCAATGCCATAGCTCTGGTTTGCTCACACACTCACGGCCTGCCTCTCTGCCCAAGCTAGCTGTTCTTCAAGAGGCCCGCACAGCTCTCTGAAGGCTTGGCTCCACCACAATGACACCAACCAGTCCCTGCCTGCCTGCCACTCTCAGCGAGCTCACCGTCACTGATCCTGCGTCTTGCTGAATAGCGGGTAGCAAATAACTTGAGTTGGGCCTGCAAGGGCCCATCCTCCACAGCAGGGCTGTCTAGCCACTGTAGAATCTGCATGAGCACTTTAAGGAAGAGTGAGGAGAAGCCAGTGTCCTGCGGGACAGCACGCTGCGGGGACAGACAGCCATATGTGAGCACGTTGGCACAGGACTCCAACAGCCCTGCCTAGCGGGGGAGGGAGGAGGTAGTATGCAACCTAGGCCCAGAGGCCCAGAGACAGGGCCAGGACCCAATATCATCCCACTTGCCACTCAAAAGCATGCCTCTTGAGTGCCAGGATGACCTTGAAAGGTTTAAACACCAGCCCTTGGGGACGTGCCTTCATCAGTAACCCATACAGCGGAGAAGAAACCCAGGTGTGCACACACATACACACCATACACACACATGCACTCGTGTATGCAGAGAGGGGTGACAGAGACCTCCTTCGTTCACCCTCTACGATGGGGACCTGTCCCTGCCATTGCCCCTGTCCCTGCTCCAAGGTAGCTGCTTTTTGTGTTAAAGACAGGAAACCTGCCAAGGGAAGCCTCAGGCATGCTGGGAACAACACCGGGCCCAAGGGTGGACTGGGGAGATACCCAAGGCTTCCTACCACAGGCAGAGTCATGTACTCTGGGCCCCAGTCTCCCACTGCCCTTGCCTCCCACCAGCCCACGTGCCAGAGCACCTGGTACTGGCAGAGCTGGCGCATCAGAGGGCAGGACAGGAAGTGGCTGTGGTGCATAGCCAGAGCAAGGGTACCCCCGTGCGGGGAGCTCAGCAGGGTGGCCATGGCCTGCAGAAGGCGAACTGTGATGCCGGGCACCTCGGGGTTGCCCTGGCGGACACGAGCCAACTCTTGGCCCAGGGCTTGCTGCAGTGCCAGGGCAAGGGGGCGCGGACTGGAGCTCTGCCACCGTGGATCCGGGCTCAGTGGGAAGATCTGGAAAGCAGAAGGTGTGAGAATGCGGAGGCCTCGTACCCGAGGTTCTCATGTGCATCCTGCCTCCCACCCATCTGACTGGGTCCCCAGTGCATCACTAAGGGACCTGGCATCCTTACTGGAAGAGTGGCAAGGGAGTCTCATACCCTAAGAGCTGCATGTGGAAGACAGAGGTACCTAGCACCCTAGCACAGGAACTAGCAGGAAACCCAGAACCCGACTTCATATTGTGAGCATGAGGAGTGAGCACAAGGTAAGTACGTAGTACACACGTCACGAGACACAGGGAGGGCAGACAAGTGCTGCTGTGGGCCCTCACACGACTGCCCTTGTACCTGTAGGAAGATGCCAGCTAAGTCGTCCTCAGGGCCGAGCACTGGAACCTGCGTCCCTGCCCGAGTCCTGCCCTGGCCTGGTGGGGGCTCAGGGCTGCTTTCTGGCTTAGGAGCCTCTGTGCTGTCTGTAGACAAATAGGAAACAAGTGGCCCTGTCCTGCCACAGACTGTGACCAGAAGGCAGAGCTGGACCTTGGGCCCACATAAGAACCCACAAACACGACTGACACAAGCCAGGGAATACAATGAAGGCCAAAAGCAGTCCAGCTCAGACGGTGACATGGAGTAGGGGAAAGAGGGGTTGTACCTCGTCGGGGTGGCAGGGAGGCCGTGAGTAGCGAGTGGAAGGTCTGGCCTCCAGAAGCACCTCTCTCGTGCTGGACCTCCACCAGGTGAGCCATGTAATCTGCAAAACAGCGGCCAGGGGACCACTGGGGGTGGATGAAGCCAGCCTGCCTTTCCACCAAACACAGGACTGGGGGGCTGGCACACCATGCCCAGCAAGCTCTTCTATGACCGCAGGAGCTAGTCAGGCAGTGGTGGCACACATCTCTTGTCACAGCACTTAGGAGGCAGAGGCAGGCAAGATTTCTGAGGTAGAGGCCAGCCTGTCAGAGCTAGTTCTAGGATAGCCAAGGCAGCACAGAGAAAAACTGTCTCTTAAAGACAAAAAAGCAAAGACCGCAGGATTCCCAGCAGAGGACCTAGGGTTCCCTCCAACCTCAAGTCAGTCGTAATGGGGACAGCAGTCTCAGAGCTCCACAGTCTGCCACAGGGGTAGGTGCACACCTGACAGGACAACCGTACAGTCTGCCCTAAAGGGCTTGGTGGGCCACAGTGTGCTGAGGCCTCATGGCCCCAGGACTTACTCTTGTCCATGATGTTCTGCTCCAGGGTCTGGGGATCCTGGGCTACCGCCTGGTCCAGGTACTGCAGCAGCTTGCTCATGCTGGACACGGGGATACCAAAGGACTGCACGAAGAGCAGCAGCTGCTGGGGCTCCAGGTCCTGCAGGGCTGTGGGCAAGGTGTACCAGCAAGGGTAGCTCTCAGATGCACCGGCGCAGGGCCTGGCTCTGACAGTCTCCACCACACACAGTCCCCATGGCTTCTGAAGCCATGACACTGTCAATGGCCCTCTGGCTCACTGGAGTCCAGACTCCTTGGTATGTCTGTCCTTCACCAGGCTTCCCAAGTCCACCCAGTCACTCACTAAAGTCTCCTTTCCTGTCTGGGGCCAGACACATGTCCGGCCCCTGATGGGACCTGCCTCTGCTCAGTGCAGCTTGTCTATACACATGCCCTCCAGACGACTAATCGAAGGCCCTGAAATTATCTCGTGCCTCTAAAAGCCAGGTCTTTTATAGCCATTTTTGCTCCAGGCCTGGTCTCTGAGCCCTCAGAGTTTTTGGTATGTCTGACAGTTGGTTCAGGCTCAGAGGCAGCAAGTGTGAGGTCAGGCCCCTCCCCCAGTCTCACTGGGCCCCTCCCCCGTCTCACTAGGCCCTTCCCCCAGTCTCACTGTACCAGCATCCACCAGCCTGGGGACCTCAGAGCGGATCATGCGCAGCTTCAGCCAGTCGGGCAGCAGCAGCGCCTCCTCAGAAGTGTCCACCAGGAAGGCTGTGGGCAGCGGCTTCTTCTCTGGAAACCAGATGTCCAGCAACTCACTGAACTCACTGTCGCCAGCTTTAGGGAAGACATAGGGAGCAGCTGTGTTATCCGAGGAGCCACGAACCCAAGAAGGATCCCAGACAACCAAGGGCTGTACTTCTTTTTTTTTTTCTTTTCTTTTCTTTTTTTCGGAGCTGGGGACCGAACCCAGGGCCTTGCGTTTGCTAGGCAAGCGCTCTACCACTGAGCTAAATCCCCAACCCAAGGGCTGTACTTCTAGAGGGGCGGGGGGAGGGTTGCTGAGGCTTTTAGGGGAACAGAGAAGGCTCAAGTGATGGGGTAGATGAGGACTAAGAAGGTAGTGGGCACGCAACTTTATGTCACCCTATCTGCTGTGTGGTGCCCACAGCGGCCTGGGTTTAGGGGTGGAGAGCGGCTTCTTGCTCAAGGTCACCCAGAGTTATCTATGAGCCAGAGAACCGCAGCGCAAGCCGTCTGTCCTCAAGTGCCTCAGTCTTTGGTTCCAGAGAGCCCAGGGGACCCGACAAGATGAGACAACATGAAGTCAGCTTTCCCTGCTGTCCTTCCTCAGGACAGTGACATGGACATACACCACAGACGAGCACTTCCTCAGCCTGGTAGTGAAGCCCACCCCCATGCCTCAGAATTCCCAGCCAGGGCATCTGGACCCTTTCCATTCTCTTGGCATAAAGGGAACCTATATGGAAGCTGCTGTGGTTACCAGGACAAGAGGGAAGGCCACTGACCAGAGGGGTTTCAGGCCCTGGACCTGGCCACTGAGTCCCCAGGCCAACCTACAGGGCCATGGGGATAGTGGGTGTTCAAATGTGCACAGGATACTCAACACCCTAAGCAGGGAAGGCATAGTCACATGGTACCTCCCAGCTACACCAGAGGGTTCGTCCCAGGCCATCCTGACTAGAAGCTGAGTTCAGAAAAGCTCAGGACAGATTGCTTACAACGAGGCGGGCCCAGTGTCAGCAGGATGACCATGGCATGGACGACAAGGATATGCATGGTGGCTGTCTCCCCACTGGTCCAGCGCAAGAACACTTGGTCCTGAGACTCCGACTATGAGAGACGGCAGAGGGACAGGTACCAGGTGGCTCAGATGGTAGGACAGATAATGGCGTGACAATGTACCCACCCTGTGTCCTGCTTCAGTCCACCTCAGAGCCTCCCCTGAAGACCATCCCCTGCCCCCATCACCCAGCTCTGAAGGCCCCATCCCGCTGGCTGAGTTGCTGACCCTCTTGGCCCTCACCCAGCTGTAGACCTCCTCGCCCTCCTTGCTCTTGCGCATGCGCCGCACATAGCGGGAAAACACGGATAGCAGGGCACTGAGTACAGCATCGGAGGCAGTGCTACAGGAAGGCTTTGAGAAGAGGTGCGCCATGATGGTGGAGCGTTCCACGACCAGTCGGGCCACATCCTGAGTAGGGACAAGAGCTGTCAGAGGCTCCAAAGATTCTGGCCATGAGTAGCCCCACCTCCTCGACTTCTTCCTTGGCCTCCAGCCCAATAGCCAGCCACAACACAGGTGACAAAGCCATCTGCCCCTGCCAGAATTCCCTCACCAGGGCCAGGTCACTGTGTGGGCCCTGCTCCTCCACCGGTGTGTGCTGGGACAGGTAGATCAGATAGGCGCTGATGGTCTGGGGGTCAGTTTCCATGTGGATGGCCTGGGGAGGGTGGACAAGTCTAAGATGGATCCTGGGGTAGTGTACAACTACTCCTTCCTCCCAGGACTGGCCTACCCATTCCATACCTGCTGGAGAGCCAAGGCAGTGGTGGTCCTCACGCTGTCAAACAGGGGCAGCCTGGGCAGGTCCCGCAGCAGCCACTGATAGCCCTGTAGTGCGTCTGCCTCCCCGACATCCTCCTCCATGGGGGGTTCTTTCTCCTCCTTGTCACGAAGACCACCCTCTGACAGCACAAGTGACAGGCCCTGCAGGTACATACAACCACTCTCACAGTATGTCCCACCCAGGGAAGGAGACACAGACAAGAGGCAAAGGGCTCCGGTTCTTGTAGACTAGACTAGCAGCACCTGTCCCTTCTGTCCACACAAATTAGGAAAGAAGTCTGAGAGAGCCAAGTGGTTAGTTATTCAATACATACACAGAAAGCCAGGCTGTGGCTCAGTGGGAGAGCCCCTGCCTAGAATCCCCCAGTGAGGGGCTGGAGTGTGGCTCAGTGGTAGAGCCCCTGCCTAGAATCCCCCAGTGAGGGGCTGGGGGCGTGGCTCAGTGGGAGAGCCCCTGCCTAGAATCCCCCAGTGAGGGGCTGGGGTGTGGCTCAGTGGTAAGAGCACTTGACTAGCATGTGTGAGGCTCTGTTAGTCCCCAAGATCAAGCCCTCACCACACACACACACACACACACACACACACACACACACACCCTCCCTCCCTCAGCCACAGCAAGTCCTTCACACACACACACACACACACACACACACACACACACACACACACACACACACACACACACACACACACCCTCCCTCCCTCAGCCACAGCAAGTCCTTCACACACCTGGCCACACTCACCTTCATGGCCAACACGCGGGAGGCCACCTGTGAGGAGCCCAGACGCCGGAGGAAGTAGTCAAGCACCTCACATGTGGTCTGCTCATCCGCCTTAGGGCCTAGCAGCAGATCCTGTAGGCGGCCCAGCAGCTGCCGCTGTTTCTGTTGCCTCTGTGGACCAAGAAGAACTGTCAGAGCACTGCCGGAGTAGACTTGGTGGGGTGGATGGATGGCTGGGATCCCATACCTGTCGCTTCTTGGCCTTCTGCTCCCGGCTTTCGCCCTCGTCATCCTCCTCCCCTGAGGCAGTGGCGTCAGCTGCATCGTGCAGCAGGAATTCGCACAGGCACTGCACAGGCAGCACATCCAGAGAGCCTTCACTGGACTGCACCAGATCTGCTAGCCATGGCATGGACTGGGAGGAGGCCTGTGTGGGCAGCAGAGAAACTGAGTGTACCAATAGAGGCCCAGCCCTGGGCCCCGAATCCTCTGCCCTGCAGAGGCTCTAAGGTGCCCTCTGCAGGGCAAGTGTCAACCTGTGGCAGTCAGCACACATCCGAACCCATAGTATGTCTATGCACCATCAGCGTGCAAAGGCACAGTGCTCCAATGCACTCTGCCTTTGGGGAAACCTCTGGAACCTTCGTGGCCTGTGCTTCCTCCACCACTCGCAGGGCAGGACTCACCTGGCGCTGGATGATGTGCAGGAGAAAGTCTGGGTTACGGCTGCGACATAACAGGTGCCCAAGGCGCAGGGATTGGTTGAGGGCCTTCACCTGGTCCAGGATGTGAGGTGGTGGTCTCCGGGGAGGGCCTCTGTGTGACACGGGACACGAGAGTCAGAAGGTCACACATATAACACTGAGTGCAAATACTGGAAAGCCACACTGTCCCGGCCCTGCTACCAAGGGGCAAACAGCTCAACTAACCCAGTACCCTAAGGCCTAATTCCGAGATCCACACCATGCAGGGGCAGAGCAGACAACCCGAGGCCAGTTCCTCGTGTCCCTTCCACCCACACCTGGGACAGGGAGGATGGCATACTGGGGGTCCAGGCTGGTTAGCTGGGACAGGAGGAGGCTGCTGCTCTCGGTGATGGTCTGCTTAGTGGAGGCGGCGGCCAAGTGACCCTCAAAGGCCAGGATCTCCTGCTTCTCTCGCTGAGAGATTTGCAGCTCACGGTTGATCATCTCCGTCCTTGTCTCCTCATCCGTCAGCGTGCACGGTGGGTAGGAGTAGTTACTGGAGATCAAACATGCAGGCCTAGTACCCATCCCTGCACATGGGTACCCAGCAGGCGATGTTCAGTTCAGGCACACACAGCTACGGTTGCAGGAGCACAGCCTGCACACTGGGCCAAGCAAGAACACTATCCAGTTAAGCTCCAGTGGCTTCAGGCTCCAGGAACCCACTTCACACAGCATGACAACTACCTTCAGTGTGGAAACTACCTATTTATCACATTTCCAGTATCCCGGATACCTCCTCTGCCACACTATGTGACACCATATTGTATTTTACAGGACCCCTGTTCCTCATGAAAGCCTCACGGAAACATGGCAGTATTCTGTGAAGCACAAACACTTCCCCCTTTGACATGCTCAAAAATTTGTCTCCGCAAGGAGTCCCTGCCACTAGATCCCATGCCTCACATCCCCCGGGCATAAACCATACACCCAATATCCTACACCACAGCCATTGCCCAATGCCACAGCCATACACACAACCAGTCCACAATGCCACAGCACATAGCTGGTCCTCATTATTATTGCCACACACAAGCCTGATCCCTCCAACATCTTTAGGCTGTGACCTAAGCCCACTGCTCTCTGTGGTGCCGCCTGGCTGAGCTGGGCCTGTTACACAGTGTCCCCACCCTGGCTCACACAGGCTTCAGTACAGAAAGACTAGGCTTCATTAGCCACACTGACCACTGTGAAGGTCACTATGGCTGTGGATTTACTGCATTCCCCATGGGCCAGGCCCACACCCATTCTACCCTCTCCCCAGTCTTCAGTGTGCGAGCTACCCAACATGTGTGCTACCCAACATGTGTCACCCTACCCATGGGTTCCCATGGTGACAGCTAGAAGCACACTGCCCAGCCCGAGGGAAGGCACTGAGACCCATGAACAAGGGATCTGACTTCAGAAACTGCACACCAGGAGGCAGACACCAGGGAGGTGGCATAAATAGTGCTCCTCTGTGCAGCCCTGCCCTGGGCTGAAGGATGCTCATCCACTTACTTGGTCATCACCATCTCCATGAGCATCTTCAGGGTGGGATACTCCTCCCATGCAGCCAGACCTAGAGAACAACCGGAAGCACTCTCGCCTGCCTCCCTCCTTCCCTCCCTCCCTCCCACCCACCGGCCCCGACCCTGCACCCCAGCTGGTGCTCCCACAGGCTCTGGCCCAACATCTATCTCCATGGCCATGACAGCTCACCAATGTTCTCTGGGTTGAAGGCGGCCACGACCAGCAGTAGGGGCCAGGCCTTCCAGTAGAGGGTAGAGATGGCAAGGTTTGGGGGCTGATACCTGGAAGGCAGAGGCGGCCACAGTGTGAGCTCTGTGCTCTGAGCTCGGGCCAGGCCGGTTCTATTCCCTAGAACCCAAGTATAAGAGCCAGATGGAGCTTGTGATCCTAGCGCTAGGAGGTGGGGACAGACAGCCCTGGGCCCCGCTAGCCAGCCAAACTGATGAGCTCCAATCGAAAAAGTAAGGGGCCCTGGCTCAAAACGCAGGCGAGCAAGAGGGCTCTGCTGGTGCCATCAAGACTGAGGGCCTCTTTGTTTAGAGCTCGAAGGGGCTCGAGACCCCATATGAACAACAATGCCAAGCAACCAGAGCTTCCAGGGACTAAGCCACTACCTAAAGACTATACATGGACTGACCCTGGACTCTGACCTCATAGGTAGCAATGAATATCCTAGTAAGAGCACCAGTGGAAGGGGAAGCCCTGGGTCCTGCTAAGACTGAACCCCCAGTGAACTAGACTGGTGGGGGGAGGGCGGCAATGGGGGGAGGGTTGGGAGGGGAACACCCATAAAGGAGGGGAGGGGAGGGATTAGGGGGATGTTTGCCCCGGAAACCGGGAAAGGGAATAACACTCGAAGTGTAAATAAGAAATACTCAAGTTAATAAAAAAAAAAAAAGTGTTGATCAAACCTTCAAAAAAAAAAAAAAAAAAAAAAAAAAAAGACTGAGGGCCTGAGTCTGAGCCCCAGGACGAAAATGGTGGAAGGACAGGATTCCTACAAAGTGTCCTCTGACTTGCACATACAGGCCATGGCACATCTACTTGTGTACACACACACACACACACACATACCACACAAAAAAAATTTTTAAGTAAAAAAAAGATGCTCGGAGTACAGTGGCAGTGTTTGCCTCATACACACAAAACACTGGGTTCGACTGCTAGTACTGAGCAAAAAATAAATAAATAAATAAATAAATAATAAAAAAAAAATTAAAAAGCCATGCATAGAGGTGCACGCCTTTAATCCCAGCAGTCAGGAAGCTGAGGCAGGTGAATTTTGGTTTTGAGCTACACAGTAGTGAGACACCATCCAAAAGAAAAGATAAGCAAAAAGAAAATCTCCCAAAGTCTGAGGACACCCTCCCCCCGGAAAAAAAAGCCACTGGAGAAGGTATCTCTCCCACACAGGAATAGCCGGAAGCAGTTGTGGGCCCTGAGAGCCAGCTCCCCCTCAGGCTGGCTGGGGAACAGGCCCGTCTGCTGGGAGTCGGGCTGCGGCCTTACCCCGGGGGCAGCTGGATGTTCTCAGGATGGTGGTAGGTGCACAGGTTCAGTACCGCGTCTATCAGCTGGATCCGCTCCACCTTCAGAACTTCCACATCTGAAACCCAAAGATGCCCGGGTTCCCGGGTCTGGCCCAGCCCCCTCCCTGGGCAGCAGGAAGGAAATGGGAAGAGAGGCTGAGACTGCTCCAGATGCTGTGTCAGTCTGACTGTTACCACAGCATGACAGGCTAAACCGGGGACAGGCGACACACGGGCCCTGCAGGTGGCTGGGCCCCCCGGCAGCAGCGAGGGTGAGGGACAGCTGGGATGGCGGCACCTCTTGCTCCTGTGAGGGGCAAAGGGTCAGGGGTGTTACCATCAGCCTGCACGGCCGCAGCTCGCTTCACAAGGTGGTCAGCCAGTTCCATGGCATCTGCGGGGCCAAGCGGCAGCTCTCGAGACAGTCCAATGACCAGGATCCGCATCAGGGTGTCCTCCAGGATGGGAACCTCTGAACAGAGGCGCAGGAAGAAACTGCAGGGGACATTGGGAGGAGGGGTGGTGAGGAACCTCCAGGATCTCCTGTGGCCAGCGGCCAGATCCAATCTGCCTTTCTACGAGTATAATCTTCCTTACTCTGGTGGCCCACACAGGAAAATTGCACGCTAGATCCCAGCATTTAATGGACAGGGAGAGCGGGAAGCCACTGCCAAAGGCTGCACACGACCCCCCTCCCCCCCCCCGCAACCATAGAAACATGGCAGCCAGGGTAGGCAGAGTGCTTGGGGTACGGACAACAGGACGGCAATGTCTACCAGCTAGACCGATAGCAGGAGTGGAGAGGACGGCAATGTCTATCAGCTAGACCGATAGCAGGACTGGAGAGGGGGTGTCCCAGAACATGCAGGTGACCCAGTGGGCTGGAGGGTTAGCCAAGGAAGGGCAGAGTGGGAGTGGAGAGGAGTTGCCTGGGGGTGTGTCCAGGGAATAGGGAAGGGCAGGAATGTGAGGCAGGTACCACTGCACGTGAAGAACCGCCGAAGGTTCACAGGGAGGGTCTACCTGCCCAGCATTGGCTAAGCCTGTGCCCACAGGCTGCCCTGCCCACCCCAGTCCTCACTTGCGGTCACTCTCAGGAGGCCAGTTGTCCCACTTGTAGTAGGTCTCGGGCTGCTCGGTGAAGAGCACCTTGTGGAGGCTGCAGGGACAGAATAGGTGTCAGTCAGCTGTGTGAGGAAGTCTCCATCCCGACGGCACCCCGCAGGGACAGCTCAGGCAAAAGCTAGTGATGGAAAATTGCTTGGGGCTTCCTGACTCCTGAGCCACCTGGCCACAGTGGCCACTAGGGACCAAGAGAGGGGTCATCGGGGCCTCTGTGAGGAACGGAGGCCCTCATGTAGCTCTCACGCTCAGGACCCTTCTGTCTTCGAGGGCTTCAGTGGCAGGGCTCTAAGGCTGTGTGGCCAGTGGCCCCACTGGAGGTAACAGGCTCCCATCTGAGATGTACTCACATAGGTGACACTGTGAGGCTAAGAGAGATGGCCTGCCTCTTACCAATGCACATAATCCTTGGGGGCAAGTTTGCTGATGGAGGGGACGACAGTGTGAAGCCACCACACAGCGTCACGCTGGATAGCCGCAATCTGGTTCTGGAATGTGCGTAGCACCTCGAGGTCTAGGGAGGTGAAGAGGCTCCTGTTATCCTGTGGCCACGGACTCAAGCAGGCCAGACCACTATGGAGACCACCCCTGCCCCGTTACCGGTTTCCCACCCAACTTTAGGCCTCAAAAATTAACAGGATGCCTGAGTGAACAGGCTCCAAATTACAAGGCCCAGTTTTACACCCTTGGCTGGAGTTCCCCCCAGCCTAGCAGGGTCTTACTTCTCTTCTCTCCTTTGTCCCAGGCGACTCCAGCCTCCTTCACCTGGGCTGTAATGCCCAGCATCATGGACACAGCCAACACGTCCGTGATGTGAACCACAAACCGCTCCTACGGGCATTCAGAGCGGCAGAGCCCGAGTGACCGAGGGCCCTTCCCAAGGGTCCCCTGTGACACAGGGACGCATGGAGACATGGATGCACAAACTACTTAAGAGTTTGTCTCCACATCTGGAGACCACCATGCTGGGAGAAGAGCTGACAGAAGCAGGCCTCTGGGTCCAGGGTGAGCCAGTTTCTGATCAGGCTACTGGGAGGGGACTCAACCAACAGAGGAAACCCTCTCCCCAATGGTAGACTGCCACGATGGTGGACTGCCATCCTGTCCCAGCGCCCCTGCTTCATTCTTCTCAGCAAAACTCCCTCCCACCTCTTGCTTGGCACCCCGAGTCAATCAGACCCTTTCCTGGGGGACTCTGTCCATCCCCCCAGTTACTCCTCGGCCCTGACAGCTGCAATGTCTACATCCACGCTGCGACCATCAGCTCCCCAGCTTGGTCAGCCTGGCTCCATCCTTACGAGGGACGGAGCGGCACTAAGTGGCTTCACACTTGGATGTGTCTGCACACAAGCCTGGCGCGTGGCCGTCCCCTATAACAAGGTTAACGCTCGGTGTCAGGAGACCGCAACGTGGAGGTAGGTGGTGAGCAGGGGTCCTAAGGCACCTTAAATTCCATCTCTAGGTACTGTGGCTCCTTGCGCTCCTGCATGAGCCCCAGACAGAAAGCCTGGAAGTTGATCTCGTGCTTGGTCTGCTTGATGATCTCACGCAGCAGGGCCCTGGAGGCACGGAGGTAGTCATCCTTGTTGGTCAGCAGATCCTGGAACACCATGGCTAGGAACTGAGGAAAAGAGAAGCCACAGGGAGCTAGGGTTAGTGACCATCCAAATGCATGCATTTACCACACCCTGCCCCTCTAACAATTTGCCAGGACCTCACTTGGGAGCTGCAGAGAGCCTCCCCCAGGAGAACAATCCAAACAACTAAGCAGCAGGTAGGATTGTGCAAGACAAGGTCCCACAGCACATGTCGGGCTACCTGTCCAGAGAGGAGGGGGGCCCGTCTCCCCTTCATGGATGTTGTATTTCACTCTCCTGACAGTTGGCAGGAGGGCAGCCAGTCCTCTTCTGACCAGAGTAAAGGTTAACTGGTAGGCACAAGGATGTGGATGCTGCCAGATATCGCAGCCCACTTCACCCCATCCACCTGGGCTCAGACAAGACTGAGCACCAAAGCTACCTCCTGGGCCGGCAACGACCCAACCGAGTCTCTTAAAACACTAAGCTAAAAGGCAATCATTGGACATGGCCAGAAGCTAGTGCAGAGAGTCTAACAAAACAGCCAGAGATCCCTGGCTAAAGACAAGAGTTTCTTGTTATGGAGAGATGGTACACCGGGTATCCACAAGCTAGGACTCCAGGCCAGCGCTGGGGAGCTGTGGAGATGCCTGTTTGGTTTAGAAAGATCCGAACTAAGGAGGCTATACCATGCTGGAGCTGGGGAAGCTGGGAGGCTCACTGCCCAGCACTATCTGCTCCACAGTGTTAGCTCACAAGGACGGTTTAGAAACCAGAAGTCAATGGGTCTTCCTGCCCGTTGAACTCAGAGCCAGGAGTTTCTCCCTCTGAAGCTCCGCAAGCCTCAAGCCTCACCCAGACACAAGCCCAGGGGCTGTCCCATCCTGATCCCCACCTTGGGCGCCAGCTCGGAGCTGTGCTGCAGCACGGTGTACAGAATCTGCATGTTGTTGGGGTTCCGAGCATTGGAGAGCTCGTTGAAGATCACGAACTTGATGGTGGTACCCAGGTTGTCCTTGTGTGCGTTGAGCAGCTCCCTGGACACGAGAGCCGAGAGGGTGAGGGGGGGCCAGGCCAGGCTGCCCCTGCTGCCCGCTGGCCTGGCTCACCTGCTGCCCCCCTGGCTGACCGTACCTGATACAGAGCATATAGTGGTTGAGGAGCACCTTGGGTTTGAGGCGGATCTTGATCAGGTGCGAGATGACATCCATGTCTTCCGAGCCATGCGAGTTGCAGTTCATGCACACAGACATCAGCAGGTCCTGCGCTGGCCTGGTCAACTGCAGGGAGGTCAGGGCGACCATTAGGCACGCAACCACAACCACACATACTCCCCCCTCTCCCCAAGGAGACCCTCTCATGAACTGTTTCACCCCCACAGCATACCTTGGGGTTCTGCAGCCACATCTCCAGCCGCTGCACGGCCAACAACCGCACCTCCTTGTAGCCGCAGGTGGCTGTGAGCAGCCGCAGGAGGTTCCTGGACACGTTGTCGATGGGCTGGCGCCGGTTCAGCTGGTCACGGAGCATATCCAGGACATACTCTTCCACGCTCTCTGTGAGTTCATCGTACCTAGGCCAGAGGGGGGAAAAGGAGGCCAGGAAGGATGCCAGCTCCAGTGCCCTCCCTTTGGCCTTCTGAGACTGGGGCTGTGCAGCTCACCTACCTTGGCATGAGCTGCCCCTCTTGCTCAGGGCTCAGCTTCTCCTCGGCGATCAGCAGCTCCGTTTGGCTGTCCTCCTCTTCTGTGAGTGACGGGTGGGGGCTGCTACCTGCGGGAACCATGGGAATTAATGAGTGCCTTCTGCCAGGGATGTGGAGGGTAGGGTGGTGACCTCGGGCCCAACCTCACAGACACCTTGGCACCTCTTACCTGCACCAAGTTCGCCACCACTGCGTGCCCCCTCCCCCTGCAGCAGGACGCTCTTTGGCGGCATCTTAGTGTTGAAGGCGGTCTGGATATTATCCACGAAGGTGCGGCAGTGAGGGCTGTCCACCCAGATCCGCTCACCCAGCGAGTCTTCGATGTATACCTACAATGAGTCATGTTTGGACCCTGCCTGAGGCTGGATGGGTATCCAGCGCGGGCATGCAGGAGGCCTTCGTCAATGCCCATGGAGGAAGGATAGCACACTGGGAGCCTCCCTTGGTGTCCCTCTCCTGTCCTGGTCTCCGGCACCCTCTGTTCCTCAGCGCTCTGCTCCCTGGGACCCTAGGGAGGTGACTCACCTTCACAAAGATCTCAGGCCAGTTCTCGTCCTCCTCGTATGCGGCCATGAGAAGGTTGCAGGCCAGCACAGACACTAGGCTGTTCCCTTTGGCCTTGAAGTTAACGGAGGCGTCCCTCCGCAAGAGGCTGCACAGGGCCTGAAAGGAGGGTAAAGTTACGGTTGTCCTGAGATGCCCCCCGCCGCACAGAGACGGGTCTAGGGAGGGCCCGGTCTCACCTCGATGACACCCTCTGTGGCAAAGATGTTGGGTTTGATCTTGGCCAGGTACATGAGGCTCAGGTAGAGCGTGCTGTCAGGCTTGGCCCTCGTCACCTTCAGCTGCTTTACAGCCCCGCACAGCACTCCCTCGATCCTGTCGTCATTGCCCTCCAGCTCGGCAGCTTCGATCTCGTCCAGCAGTACTGTGGGCAGAACTGACCACGCGGGAGCTTCACGTTAGCCATGGATGAGCAGAGGCCACGCCCAGGGTGGATGATGACAGAGGCCATGCCCAGGGTGGACGACGGGCAATACAGATGGTCTCACCAGCACATGCATGCTCTGTACACCCAGAAACCATACGCCTGAGTCTGTACCTTTTTCCTCAACCCATGGCTTCACAAATGCTAGGCAGGGGCTCTACCACTGAGCCACATCCCAGCCCCTCACTGGGGGATTCTAGGCAGGGGCTCTACCACTGAGCCACGCCCCCAGCCCTCACTGGGGGATTCTAGGCAGAGGCTCTACCACTGAGCCATGCCCCAGCCCCTCACTGGGGGATTCTAGGCAGGGGCTCTACCACTGAGCCACTCCCCCCAGTCCCTCACTGGGGGATTCTAGGCAGGGGCTCTACCACTGAGCCACACCCCCAGGCCCTCACTGGGGATTCTAGGCAGGGGCTCTACCACTGAGCCACACCCCAGCCCCTCACTGGGGATTCTAGGCAGGGGCTCTACCACTGAGCTATACCCATAGCCTTCAATTTACTTTTTTACTGCAAGATAGAGTCCTGTTAAGAAGTGGTTGAGGGTGTTGGGGATTTAGCTCAGTGATACAGTGCTTGCCTAGGAAGCGCAAGGCCCTGGGTTCAGTCCCCAGCTCCAAAAAAAAGAACCAAAAAAAAAAAAAAAAAAAAAAAGAAGTGGTTGAGGCTGGCCTTGAACTTTTGATCTACCTGCCTCAGTCTTCCAAGCTGTTGAGGTGATGCGCCTTGACCACCATACCCTCTGAGTCTTTCAATGACATCTCAGTATCAAGGGATAATGTAGCTTTATGAGACACAGCTTCAAATAATGGCTGCGGGATGGGATGCTTGCCCCTTTTGGCTTTCACAGAGAATTCCCCTAGAAAAGGCTCCAAGCAGACACACAGACAATGGTGTCTGCTACTGGAATGCCAGATCAGAAACATGTTTATGCTAAGGCATCATGGAGTTGTTATGAGTCACAGAGAGGCTCTGGGCTGTATAGTTCAGTGGTTAGAACACTTGTCTCATGCGCACGGGGACCTGGGCTTAACCCTGACACTATCAAAGGCATCATGAGATAAATGACAAGAAGCAAGGGAAGGTCAGACTGCACAACTGCAAGTGCTGGTCGGAACCTTCTGAGGGCTCTTTGGGGACCTATTTTCCACCTGGAAAATGGCACCAAAATGCTCCTTGTCCTGGGGGCAAAACAGTGAGCAAAGGATCCCCTTCCACTGCTAGAACCACTTGGGTACCACCACAGTTGGCACACCTCCCTCAGCAGCGTTCAGAACAGTGCTGTCACAACCAGGGCAGGCCGGAGACATGTCAGGTAGGTGATGGAGTGATGAGCCGGGAGTGGTTGTGGGGATGGGAAGTGCATCTGTTCACAACATCAGGCGGCGAGCCCACAGGGAGCCAAGATCTCATCACACCCGTTCCTGCGGAAGACCCCGCTGGAAGTGGTTCCGACAGGCCTGGGTGATGGACAGGCTATCTCTCTGGGGAAGTCAGCAGTCTGGGCTTACCTTCAATGGGCACCACAGATGGCTCCTTAATTGATGGAGAAATAGCTCGCTTTTCTGCAACTGCGGCCTCAGCCAGACGACCCAGGGCACTCAATGGGGGAGTGGAGGACAGTTTGGGGCGCTTAGTGAGGCCAGTCAGCCCCGAGGCCCCAGACAGAGAAGCTGACGCATCTCTCTTGCGCTCTGAGGGTAGTCCAGAAGGGGCTGGCTTCAGCAGGGTGGACGCTGTCTTTGATTCATTGGCTTGACCCTTGGACCCCAGAGCAATAAAGTCTCCTGGGGGAGGGTGCCCTGCAGAGGAAAAAAAAAAAACCCACACCTGTGATACCCATGTTCAGAGCGGATAAACAAGACCCCAAGGGGACAAAAGTAAAGTCAGAGGTTACTCAACATCACCCTGGCAGAGCAAGCGATGGCTGACACCGATCCAGTGCTGCCTAAAACCCAAGCCATTCATAACTCTTAAGTACTGTCTACCTAATTCTTACCGAGTTTCTTCAAAAGTATGACCCTCACTTTACAAATAAAGTCACAGAAGTTAGGTAATGGGTCAGTGTCACACAGTGAGCAAGAAGAACCTTCAGGATCCCAATCTAGACTATACGATCTCAGGAGTTGTGATTCTGGTCCAGTTTCCCTGTCCTTCCCAGATGCTCAGCAGGGCAAGGAGCCCTCAGAGCAGCTATGAATGCATGAACCCTGGGTTGGATGACCATGTCCTGCAGGAATACTATGCTCTTCAGTACTCCCAAGTTAACTATGTCCCGTAGGTGCCCCTTCAGTGGCCGTGCCCTGCCTGCAAGGAGCCCTTTCATTGACTGTCTCGCGGGCGCCGCGCGCAGGGACCCACCTGAGGGCTTGGCGGCCGCGCTGGGCCTCCGTACGGTGGTGGGCTTGGCTCGATTCATCCTGCCCGCGGCCCGGGCGCCCCTCGACGAAGCGCCGTCACCTGGGAGGAGGCGGCGGGAGTCACTCGCTCGCTCAGTCATTCATCCCTCGCGCCGGGGCCACTGGGCCGAGTGCCCAGGGCCGCCTACCGGGGTCACAGAACAGGGCCAAGTGCAGCCCACACACGGCCGACTGCGGAGACGAATGCCACCGCAGGGAGCAGAATTCACAGAATTCACCTGGGTGCAAGGGCCCCTCACCTACAGTGCATCACCCAGCAAACCCGCAGCACGGGCGCTCCGGAAGCGCAAACTGATTTGCGCTCCTTCCCTGTGCTGACTTCCCACTAACCGGAAGTAAAACAAACCCGAAGGTGAGGAAGAGACAAGAGAGGCAGGCAAAGTGTATGTAGTGTTTGCACCGCCCTCTGGTGGCCGGAGGCTGGATGGACCGTACCTGTGCCAGTCAGAAAGTTCTGCTTGTCGGGCATAAACTGTTTTCTCTTACATTTTTGGAGATGAGTCTGATCCTAGCTCAAGAAGTCAGAATCCTACTTTCATAGTGATCCACTAGTGACATGCTCTAAAGTCAGGGATGCTGAAGGCTTCCTTCAATGGCCTCTGGATTCCACCTGATTTGGGTACCTCGATCTGCATGGAAACCAGAGCTGTCAAGACAGGTGCTGTCAAGATTTGTTCTCGTCCCAGTGCTGAATATCAAAACACTGAGACAAGGACAAAATTCCAGACATCGCTCTGAGACCATGTTTGTGTGTGTATATGTGTGTGTACACATATCTATACACATATATGTGCACGTCTGAGTATATGTATAGATACATAGGCAGACAGACAGATATTCCAAGGGTATAGAATTAGGATTTGGAGACCAAGACTCTCAAGCACCCTTACTAAATTGTCCCCACGATGGCCATCCTCCTTGGTGCCAGCAAGCCCAGAGCTGTATTGTAAACATTTGTGGACTGAATAAAGGGTGTATTTGAACAGTCTGGCACAGAGGGTACTCCAGGCAGAGAGCTGGTCTTCAGCCCCAGGAGCATGCCTCCTGATGCCTGTCAACGTTTGCAGTTCAGGATCTCTCCTACGGTGACCCCAGGGCTGCTGCAATAACAGTCAAAGGTCAGGGCCAGCAAGATGGCTCAGTAGGTGAATGCAGAGCAAGCCTAATGGCTGAGTCTAATCCCCAGGCTGCACATGAGAATGCAAGGAGAGACCCAACTCTACAAAGTTGTCCTCTGACCTGCACGTGTGCTGTGGCATGCATGCCTGTGCATTCACACCATGCGCCCCCAATAACAATAAATAAAATTTAGATTTTGGAAAAACAAAAAGATGAGCCGGTGTGATGGCGCACACCTTTAATTCCAGCGCTCGGGAAGCAGAGGCAGGTGGATCTCTGCGAGTTGGAGGCCAGCCTGGTCTAGTGAGTTCCAGCACAGCTGGTGCCACATAGAGAGACTGTGACCCAGAACAAAAGCAAAAAACAGACGGAATGAATGATGGGAAGTCTGTTTACTCCACTAGATCCTAACCTAGTGACAGTGGGGTCCAGCTCAGTCCGAGTCCTGCTTGAGGACCTGTTGGGGAAGGTTGGACAGAGTCCCGCAGAACAAATGTAGTAAGGATGCTAGGAAATAACTCTGAGCAGACCTGCAGCTGCTGCGGTCTAACTGCCCCAGTGGCAGGAAGCAGCTGTCCCCATCTGCCAGCCTGAGCCTCACACTGCTGTGCCTGGTGGTGGACAGTGTCTCGGGGGCTCTGGGGCTCCCTGTATGGACCCAGCATCACCACATCACTTGCAGCAACTCTCCCTCTCTGTGGTACCAGCTTCAGTGCCTGCAAAGCCTCGCTGCATCCCTGCTGGAACTCCCACCACAGGGTATACCATATGGCATGCCAAGACAGACCCTGTCAGGTATCCTCAGAGCGAGGCCAGAGCACCGAGGAAGCTCTGGCACATAAAGGGCAGATGTCTGCCCTAGCATCCATTCAGGGACATGTGAAGTGGGGACACTGAGGAAGAGGAAGGAAGCTAGGAACTCCAGATTCACCTGGCCCACCATCTCTCTGAGGACCCGGGCTTCATCCATTCCAGTGAAAGGGGAGCTAAGCTCCTCCATCAGGACCACTGCTGTCCTCTATCCAGCTAGCTCCCTTCTGGTCTCCTCTTCCTTGCTGCTCAGCCAGCTCCCTCTCCAAGAACTTGAGCAAGTTGGTACACCAAACCCACCCCTTCTCCTGTGACCTGTAACCATCATCCACCAGGGATGAAGACATTTTTGGTTTGTTTTTTCAAGACAGGTTTCCCCATGTAGCCCTGGATGCTCTGGAATTCAGAAATTCTCCTGTTTCTGCCTCCTGAGTACTGGGATTAAAAGCATGTACCACCATACCTGGCTAAAAACATTTTTTTTAATTTAAAAGTAGGGGTTGGGGATTTAGCTCAGTGGTAAAGCGCTTGCCTAGGAAGCGCAAGGCCCTGGGTTCGATCCCCAGCTCCGAAAAAAAGAACCAAAAAAAAATTTAAAAGTAGATAAGTGGGCTGGAGAGATGGCTCAGGAGTTAAGAGCACTGACTGTCTTCCAGAGGTCCTGAGTTCAATTCCTGGCAACCACATGGTGACTCACAACCATCTGTAATGGGATCCGATGCCCTCTTCTGGTGTGTCTGAAGACAGCAACAGAGTACTGTTATATAAAATAAATAAATCTTTAAAAGAAAAAAAGTAGGGTTTGGCGGCGTATGTCTTTACTTATAGCACTGGGGAGGCAGAAGCAGGAGGATCTCTGAGTTCAAGTCCAGCTTTGTCTACATAGCGAGTTCCAGGACAGCCAGGGCTATATTGAGAAAACCCTATGTTTTTGGGGGTTGGGGGAGAGAAGAAAGAAAGGAAGAAAAGCAAGCAGGGAAGGCACCTGACATTGATCTCTGCCCCACTGCCTTGCCCGGTATGTGTACCCACAGCTATGTGTGCCATGCTTTTAAGCACTGAGCCATTTCTCTAGCCCCTATAGATTTGTTTTGTTTTTGTTTTTGTTTTCATTTTGATGGTGGTGGTGTTTTTATGTATGTGTGCACACTGCTGCTCTCTTCAGAGACACCAGAACAGGGCATTGGATCCCATTACAGATGGTTGTGAGCCACCATGTGGTTGCTGGGACTTGAACTCAGGACCTCTGGAAGAGCAGTCAGTGCTCTTAACCGCTGAGCCATCTCTCCAGCCCCTATATTTGTTTTTTTTTTTTTGTTGTTCTTTTTTTCGGAGCTGGGGACCGAACCCAGGGTCTTGCGCTTCCTAGGCAAGCGCTCTACCACTGAGCTAAATCCCCAACCCCTATATTTGTTTTTGAGATAGGACCGCACACTTTAGCCTCAAACTTAGAATCCTCCTGCCTCTGCTTCCGGTACCTGGCATGACACAAGAGTGCCACCACAACTGCTTTGAAACAATCATTTTCTTGCTGTCCCCAGGCCACTGAGACCCTGTGATGGACGTTCTCAGTTATCAGTTTGACCACATCTGGAATTAACTGAAATCCCCTGGCTTGGATGCATCACTGAGGGATTTTTTTCCCTTAATTAAATCATTTAAAGTGGGAAGAGGCACTTTTAATTCAGGTCTTTGTGTCTGTATGTTTGGTTGGTTGGTTGGTTTAGTTTTTGAGATAGGGTTTTTCTGTGTAGCCCTGGCTATCCTGAAACTCACTCTGTAAGCCAGGCTGGCCTCAAACTCACAGAGATCTGCCTACCTCTGCCTTCTGAGTGCTGGGATTAAAAGTATGTACCATCACCGCCCAGTTTAATCCAGATGTTTTCAGATGGAAAGAGACGCTGGCAGTCTGTGTAAAGTCTTGCTAGGAAGAAGGAAGCTGGCTCTCTCTTGGCCACTTGCCCCTACTCTTACTACCAAGTCCATGCCTTGGCTGGCACATTTCCCTTTTAAATATTTTATTTATTTATTATATATATGAGTACACTGTAGCTGTCTTCAGACACACCAGAAGAGGGCATCAGATCTCATTACAGATGGTGGGATTTGAACTCAGGACCTCGGGAAGAGCAGTCGGTGCCCTTAACCACTGAGCCATCTCTCCAGCCCGGCTGGCACATTTCATAGTCCTAGCATGTTCATATTCACACGTCATGGCTGAGACATCGGCCTCATGGGTTCTTAGACCCTCCGTTGGTACACAGCCATTGTGGGACTAGCTGGCCACAGCCTGTGGGATGGTTTGCATATGCTTGGCCAAGGGAGTGGCACACTTAGGAGGTGTGGCCTTGTTGGAGTAAGTGTGTCTCTGTGGGTGTGGACTTTAAGACCCTCCTCATCCTAGCTCCCTGGAAGCCAGTCTTCTCATAGCTCTCAGTGTAGAACTCTCAGTGTCTCCTGCGCCATGCCTGTCTGGATGATGCCACGCTCTTGCCTTGATGATGATGGACTGAGCCTCTGGACCTGTGAGCCAACCCCAATTCAATGTCCTTATTAGAGTTGGCTTGGTCATGGCATCTGTTCACGGCAGTAAAACCCTAAAACAACCTGTAAGCCATTCTAATAAATCCGTTTGTATCTATAGATATATACATAGACATAGACATAGACATAGACATAGACATAGACATAGACATAGACATAGACATAGACATAGACATAGACATAGACATAGACATAGATATAGATTCATTCTTTCCATTCTGTTCCTCCAGAGAACTCTGACTAATAAGGTCAGACGGCTAGTTACTGGAAGCAGGTGACACCTGAGGCATAAACAGTTGGAATAAACTGCAGGCTGCCTGGAGCTTCCTCCCCTCTAAGTGTCTCCTCATGTCTACATTCAATGCCACTAACCTACCCGGGAGAGGGCCTGGTTTTCAGGGGCTCATGTAGAGGTAGCAACTAGGCACAGGATGTCCGGTGTTGAGGTGGAGCTCACCAGTTACCTACCAGCTGTGTAGTATTATGTAAGTTTTATCTCTGGCCTCAGTTTACTTACCTGTCAAATGGGTAAGCTGCTGAGAAGTGTCATAGTGGTGAGGCCTGGAATAGTGCCTTGGATGCCCAGGACACGCTGTTCCTTTCCCAGCCTCTCTGCCCACTAAATTTAGAATTGGCTTCTCTGTTTCAGAAGCCTCATGTCACCTGGATCCCAGAGCTATATGCCAGCAACATGTCTGTGTCTCCCCCAAGAGAGCAGCTTGGTGCCTATCCACAGTCCAGGGAAATGTCCGGGATTTCCTCTGCAGAAGAATATTCCTAACAGAGGGTTCAAGGTAGGCTGATTAAATTCCCTGCTGCCAAGCCTCAGCAACAGCGGCTTCAGGAGGCCTATGATCCAGGAGTGACCTGCATGCCTATAATCTCTGAGGGGTCTGAGGGAGGAAGATCTTGAGTTCTGAGCCAGCCTGGGCTGCATACAGGACCTTGTCTCAAAAATCCTGACAGTGGCTCAGTCAGTAAAGTGTTTGTCATGGCCTCAGGGCTCACTTTTTTTTTCAAAGTGTTTGTTGAATGATAAATATGTTGCTAGTTTTTCACAGTAGATGGGGCCTGGGGCATGGCTCAGTGGTAGAGCCCCTGCCTAGAATCCCCTAGTGAGGGGCTGGGGGCGTGGCTCAGTGGTAGAGTCCCTGCCTAGAATCCCCCAGTGAGGGGCTGAGGTGTGGCTCAGTGGTAGAGCCCCTGCCTAGAATCCCCCAGTGAGGGGCTGGGGTGTGGCTCAGTGGTAGAGCCCCTGCCTAGAATCCCCTAGTGAGGGGCTGGGGGCGTGGCTCAGTGGTAGAGTCCCTGCCTAGAATCCCCCAGTGAGGGGCTGAGGGTGTGGCTCAGTGGTAGAGCCCCAGCCTAGAATCCCCCAGTGAGGGACTGGGGGCGTGGCTCAGTGGTAGAGCCTCTGCCTAGAATCCCCCAGTGAGGGGCTGGGGGCGTGGCTCAGTGGTAGAGCCCCAGCCTAGAATCCCCCAGTGAAGGGCTGGGGAGTGGCTCAGTGGTAGAGCCCCTGCCTAGAATCCCCCAGTGAAGGGCTGGGGCGTGGCTCAGTGGTAGAGCCCCTGTCTAGAATCCACCAGTGAGGGGCTGGGGCATGGCTCAGTGGTAGAGGTCCTGCCTAGAATCCCCCAGTGAGGGGCTGGGGCGTGGCTCAGTGGTAGAGGTCCTGCCTAGAATCCCCCAGTGAGGGGCTGGGGGTGTGGCTCAGTGGTAGAGCCCCTGCCTAGAATCCCCCAGTGAGGGGCTGGGATGTGGCTCAGTGGTAGAGCCCCTGCCTAGAATCCCCCAGTGAGGGGCTGGGGTGTGGCTCAGTGGTAGAGCCCCTGCCTAGAATCCCCCAGTGAGGGGCTGGGGCGTGGCTCAGTGGTAGAGGTCCTGCCTAGAGTCCCCCAGTGAGGGGCTGGGGATGTGGCTCAGTGGTAGAGGTCCTGCCTAGAATCCCCCAGTGAGGGGCTGGGGATGTGGCTCAGTGGTAGAGCCCCTGCCTAGAATCCCCCAGTGAGGGGCTGGGGCGTGGCTCAGTGGTAGAGAACTTCCCTAGAATATGGAAAATCCTAGGTTCTATCTCTAGGAGCAGAGGTGGGGCCAGACAGCGATGGCCCAGTAGCTTGTGTACTTGACACCGGAGAGCTGTTGGGCAGCTAGTCTCCAGTAAGTCAAACTTGCCTGTCAAACAGAAGCCCAGGGAGGCAGCCCTGGCTGGTGGCCTGAGAACTGCTTTTCAACAATTGTCTGAAAATAGCCTAGGCAGTTCATGAGGAAATGACTCCCCGTCACAGTCACGGGGAGCGACAGTGCGACAGGAAGAGTCGTTGATGCTTATAGCATGAAGGAGAGGTACCTCTAGACTCCTGGTCTCAGGAGACTTCTGTGCATTGGTCTGTCCGTCTTGAATCCCAAATGCCTGAGGGAAATAACTAAGAAATGGGGGAAGGGTTTTGGAGTCAGTGGTCTCCCTGGGAACCCCCAGGAGTGACACCCGATGCAATGTGTGACAGGACTTTCTCTATAGGTGGGGGTGGGGTGGGACTGGGGAAGAACTAACCATGGCTGGGAGACGTTTGATTCTACTGAGCAATGTGTCTGTCTTAGCTTACCTCCTCCAGGCATCAGGCTTCCTTTCTGGGGTTTGGGGGGGCTTAAGATCTATTTTTATTTTCCGTAGGAGTGTTTGGCCTGCACATAAATCAATATGCCTGGTGCTCTAAGGTCAGAAAAGAGTATCAGCTCCTCTGGAACTGGAGTTGTAGACAGTTATAAGACCCCATGTGGGGGGCTGGGGATTTAGCTCAGTGGTAGAGCGCTTACCTAGGAAGCGCAAGGCCCTGGGTTCGGTCCCCAGCTCCGAAAAAAAGAACCATGTGGGTGCTGGACACAGAACCGGGGTCCTCTGCAAGAGCAGTAAGTACTCTTAATGGCTGAACCATTCTGAACTCTGCACCGTTCTCTGATTTTCCTCTGTATGTGTGTACATGTTCCTCTGTATGTGTGCACATGTTCCCGTGCGCAGGTGCATGTGTGTGTGCAGGTGCTTATTTATGCTTACGAATGTGTAGAGGCCAGAAATCAACTTCACTTTCATTTCTTAGGCTTCATTTGCCTTAAAAAAAAATTATAGCCAGGTGGTGGCAGTCTTTAATCCCAGCACTGGGGAGGCAGAGGCAGGCAGATCTCTGAGTTTAAACCAGCCTGAAACAAAACAAAGAAAGAAAGAAAGAAAGAAAGAAAGAAAGAAAGAAAGAAAGAAAGAAAGAAAGAAAGGAAGGAAGGAAGGAAGGAAGGAAGGAAGAAAGAAAGAAAGAGGGGTTGGGGATTTAGCTCAGAGGTAGAGCGCTTGCCTAGCAAGCGCAAGGCCCTGGGTTCAGTCCCCAGCTCCGAAAAAAAGAAAAAGAAAAAGAAAAAAGAAAGAAAGAAAGGAAAAAGAGAAAGAAAGAAGAGAAAAGAAAAGAAAAAAGGAAAAGTGTTGTTTTTTAAATTACATGCATATGGCAATGGTTTATGAATGTGTACAGGTGCCCTCAGAAGTCACAGGCATCAAAATTTACTGGAGCTCAGTTACAGATGATTGTGAGCCACCCGTGGATGCTAGAAACCAAACTCGGGTCCTTCTCAAGAGTGGTACACATCCTTAACTGCTAAACCATCTCTCCAGTTCTCATCTCATTTGTGGAAAACAGGGTCTTTCACTGGCTAGGAACTCACTAAGATTGTTAGGCAGGCTGCGAGGGCACACAGGGATCTCCTGTCTCTGCTTCCCCAGTGCTGGGTTTATAAGCGCACGCCACTGTGCCTGGCTTCTTGCGCATGTGAGTTTAAAACATGGAATCTGGAGCCAATAGAACTCTCTCTCCAGTCCACTTTTCTTTTCTTCTAAAAAGGATTAGTAGCACATGCATGAATGTGTGTGAGTGCACATACAGGCATGCATGTGCTGTGGCACATATCTGAAGGTCAGAGGGCAGGTTTTAATAGTCTGTATCAATCCTGTTGAAGCAGGGTCTCTCTTGTTTCTGTTGCATTGCGTACTCCAGGTTGCCTAGTCTGGACCCTTTGGGAAGTCCTCCTGTTTCTGCTTCCAATCCCTCCATAGGATTGCTGGGACTAAAGATGTGCACCACCACATCCAACTTCTGTCCATTCCAGGGTTGTCAGACTGTAGTGTAGTGAGTACTTTAACTGGCTGACCCATCTCACCAGCCACCTCGTTTCTCTTTTGAGACAGGGTCACAGTATGTAGCCCAGGCTGTCTTCGAATTCAGGTTCTGTGATGGCTATTCTTGGTTGTCAACTTGACTATATCTAGTACTACTTAAAACCCATATATCTGGGCACATCTGTGAGGGATTTTTTAAAAATATTTACTTATTTACTCCATGTATGTGAATACACTGTCACTGTCTTTGGACAGACCAGAAGAGGGCATCAGATCCCATTACAGATGGTTGTGAGCCACCATGTGGTTGCTGGGATTTGAACTCAGGACCTCTGGAAGAGCAGTCAGTGCTCACCACTGGGCCATCTCTCCAGCCCAGATTTTTTTCTTGATTAAATCATTTGACATGGGAAGACTCACTTTTTGGTGGTGGTGGTGGTAGTGGGGTGACTCGAGATAGGTTTTCTCTATGTAGCCCTGGCTGCCCTGGAACTTGCTCTATAGACCAGGCTGGCCTTGAACTCAGAGATCTACCTGCCTCTGCCTCCAAGTGCTGGAATTAAAGGCATGAGTCACCACCTCCTGGCCTGGGAAGACCCACTTCTAATGTTGATCTTGGAAGTGGGAAGATCCACCTTTAATATGAACCATACCGTCTGCTGGCAGCCTATATGAAGGACATGTTAGTCATTCTTATAAATGCTCTCTTGCTCTCTCCCTCTCCATCTCTCTCTTTCTACACACCACACACACACACACACACACACACACACACGTGCACACGCACACATTTCTATAAACTCTGTTCCTCCAGGGAACCCTGACTAACTCAGGTCCCCTTGCTGGAATGACAGACCTAGACTATCACATTATGGCTAACCTAGGCTACATAGTGGGTGTGAGGTCAGCTATGGAACTTTGTCATGTGTACGAGAGAGAGAGAGAGAGAGAGAGAGAGAGAGAGAGAGAGAGAGAGAGAGAGAGACTGAGAGAGAGAGATCTGGAGATCTGGCTGGGAAAATCACCTGCTCACAGGGTTTCCAATCATCCCCAGATGAAATTTACTCCACTAGAGAGCGATCTTGACCCTTTGCAGAGTGATCAACATTGCTGTCTTTCTGTGTCACCTAAGTCATGGGATGTCCCTCACTGACAGGTTCCCATTTCAAGGACACCGCTGCGATACCCAAGTGTAGGGGTGTGGTCTCATAATTGTGCCCACCTCTGGTCCACATCCTTTGTGACTCACAAGGGTTTGGGTCACAGGTCCATGAAGGAATGAATTTGGAACTTTGACCTCAGCCACTGAGAAGGTAGTGGTCCTGAACAAGTTACTTTACCACTAAGATACCGAAACATGGCTGGCAATGTAGAATGCTTGCCTAGCATGCATGAAGCCCTGGGCTCCATTTCCATCCAGCACTTGGAGGTGGAGGCAGGAGGAGCCAGGAGTTCAGGGTCATTCTTGGCCAGAAATTCCAGGCCAGGCCAAAGTAATGATGACACCAAAGCCTGGTGAGCGGATCAGTTTTTAGTGAGGTTACTAACGGGACCATGGGTGGATGGTTACTCATGGAGCAAGGATGACCCAAAAGGAATGCATCACCGAAAAGTCCACCCCGACACGGGAGACAGCTCAGAAAAGCTGCAAGCTATCTGCAAGACGCACAGGCAGCTGCCGGCCTGAGACTCTGTCCTCTCCTAGGTCTGCTGGCCACATTCCTTCCTGGCAGTTACTGATTCCTTTTATAAAATCCAAGAGGGGTCTTTGAGGGGCTTCCAAGTTTTCACTTTTCCAGACATGGTGACCTTTCGTTCACCTCCACGAATCCCTTGAAGGAGGTGTTTTAATCCCAAGGAAGCCGCCATGCAATAGATGCAGTGGCTCCCACTTATGAGGCAGAGACAGGAGGATTACCTGGTGTTCTAGGCCATGCTGGGCTTCAGGGGTTTGGGGGCACAAAAACAAACCAAGGGCTGGTGGCATGACTCAGAGGATAAAGGCCCTTGCCACCAAACCCAATGACCTGAGTTCAATCCTCAGGACCCACATGGTAGAGAGAACTGAGTCCTGAAACTTGTCTTCTGAACTCCACACATGGGTAGCAACACATGCACACACACACACACACCATGCATATACATATATATACACAACATATCACCCACCCATATACCAATACATACACACACATGTAGTGACAGATACATGCATATGCAGACATACACATATTTACACCACATACACATATACACATACACATATATACATACATACATGTAGTGACACACATGCATATAACACATACACACATACACATACGTATACACATCACACCATACACACATATACACATACACATATATACATACATACATGTAGTGACACACATGCATATAACACATACACACATACACATACGTATACACATCACACCATACACACATATACACATACACATACACCACAATGTATAGATACACACATGTAGTGACACACATGCACATGCATATATACACATATATATACACATACATACACATATATACACCGCATTACACATGCATATATAAACATACACCCCTAACATACATGTACACATGTGTAATAACACACACATACATGGATACACATACACATACATACAACATATCACACATAATAAACTGTTAAATCAAACAAACACAAAAAAGACAGACCAAATGTTAAATAAGGTGATTGTGTCAGTGATGTCTTAGTGACTAGTCATGGCTATTACCTGGGGTCATGGCTTTAAGCAGGGATTGTCCTATGCACAGGCCTTGCCTCAGAGTCCTGGATATCCCCATTCTGTCATCAGCAAGAGGAGAAAAAGGCCCTGGCCTGCTTTGCAGAGAGAGGACACTGTGGCTGTAAGCACAGTGACAGGTGACGCATTCATCATCTTAGGAGTGTGTGTGTGTGTGTTTGTATGAGTGCTGACTCAGACGTGTGCATGTGCGTGAAGGCCAGAAGTCAAACACACCCATCGTTCATCATTCCTCAGAGGCCATCCACCTTATTTTCTGGGACAGAGTCTCTCACTGAACCTGAAGGTCATTGGTTCAGCTAGACTGACTGGTGAGCCCCAGGAGTCCTGTCTCCGTCTCCAGGCTCAGGGATTGCTGGCACACGCTGCTGCACCTGGCTTTTCCTGTGAGTGCTGGGGATCCGAGCGCAGATCTTCAGGCGTGTGCCACACACACTTTATCCACGGGGCTATCCGTCTCTCCAGCCACTTCCTAGGACTGGCTAGAATTGCCTCAACTTGTAACTTGATTATTTGAGGGACACTGATGCAGTTCTGATCACAATGGGACTCCGGGCAGGTTATGATGCATTTTTGTAATGTAGCCCAGGCTGGCCACACACTCACTAGGTAGGCAAAGATGACCTTGTACTTATGATCCTCCTTCCTCCGTTTAGTGCTGGGATGACAGACGTGGACTTCCCACACATGTTTGGGACTAGTGATGGAACCCAGGGCCTGGTGTGAGCTGGGCAGGGACTTTACCAGCTGAACTACCTCCCCACTCTGGGAGCACCTGTCCTCTACTGGCCCCTTAAACTGAAGGGATTGTCATCTTAAAGTGGAGGTCATGGGCAAGGTTATAGTGACCATGTGCCCAAAGCCATGAAGCTGGACAAGGCATTAGGAGCTTTTGAAATCTAAACTCTACCCACCCCCTTCAGGCCTGCCTCGCTCCTTTTCTCTTCTCGACAGCCGAAGACGCCTCTGTCCAGTAGCCAAAGCCAGTGAATGTCTTTACCCCAGAAGCTAGCATGGATTCCCCGTAGCTCTCCCTGCATCCCCTTTAGAGTGCGGGGGATAGGACCTCACTACCCCTACTCTTTTGGGAGGGAACTGGACTCAGAGAAACATCCCCGAGGACATAGTTGTGGCTGGACAAGTGAGCAGCCTGTGTCCATTCATTGATTCTCCCCTGTGAAGGTGAGAGGCAGTGCTAGCTAAACACTCATCCATATTCAAGCAGCAGGCAGCTCTTGCACTGGTAGGAACTTCCGTCTACACGACACCAACTCACACGCCCCGGCAGCCAATGATGCCCCATCAGCTCTGGGAGGCTCGTGTTTCCATATCTACAGGGACACCATACAACACCGTCGAATCTGGCCTCATCAAAGATCCAGTCTGCATTTTCAGGGTTCCGAGGCCCTGGGAAAAGGGTCTTTAGGGGTACCCACTGGGCTTGTACTAAACCACTCCTGTCTGTAGCCTTACTGCTGAATGAACTACGTTGCTAGCTTCAAGTTGCCTCCATTTATCTGGCTTTACCAGAGCCATCTGAGTTCCTACCTGCGCTCTGGACAAAGGAGTGTGGGAGGGCACTTAATCCTCCCCAGATGCCCAGCCTCCCTATGAACATAGATTGCCCGAGGACCAGCCCAAAACAGCTGGGATGAAGGGTGAGTCTGGCTCTACGCCTAGCGATAGGACCCCTCCCAGGGCAGTAAGGGACAGATTTTCAGGGTGTAACCAACATCGCCTCTTCCATAAAAGCCATTATAAAGGGAGCGTTTGTCTGGGCAAGCCAAGCCACCACCGCAGGTCTCCACAACCACAACTGAACCCGTGTGAACTGGGTCGGGTAAGCCACCCGGCCATGACCCTGAGATTCAGGAGGTGTAGACAGGGGGACTCTCGCATTCCAATGTCTTAATAGATAGCTCAGGTTGTTAAACTCATGAACCCCCGCCTCAGCCTCCCAGGTATTGGTATTACAGGTGTGCGCCATCAGTGCCGTCTGTGGCTTTGTGTGTGTGCACGTGCTTGGGTATGTTGAGGCCACAGGGAAAGCTCAGTTGTTGTTTCTTAGGTGCCACCCACCTTGTTTCTTGTCACAGGGTCTCTCACCGGCTTGCCTCACCCTGAGGACCCTCCTGTCTCACCTCTCCAGTGCAGGGATAACACATGCACACCCACCACATCTGTTATTTTTTTTTTATGTGTACGATGTTTAGCTTTCATATATGTCTGTGTACCATGTGTGCCCGGTGCCCTTGAAAACCAGTAAAGGGTGTAGGATCCCTTGGAACTGGAGTTACAGAGTTTAAGAGCTGCCCTGTGAGCCCCGGGAACTGAACCCAAGTCCTTTGTAAAAAGAGAGAATGGCAAATGCTCTTAACCATTGAGCCATCTCCCCAGCACCCCACCTTTTAATCTGGGTTCTGGAGTCAAACTCAAGTCCTTGTTCTTGCCATGCCTCTATTTTTCTGGATTTTTAATTTTGAAACAGGATCTTTATATGTAGTCTGAGCTGTCCTGGAGTTTGCTATGTAGACCACGTTAGCCATGAACTCACAGAGATTCTCCTCTGTCCCCCACCCCCTGCCCAATACTGGGATGAAAGGTTTGAGCCACCACACCTGGCTTTTGTTTTTTTAATCTCTTGCTTGAGGGAACTAAGGAGAGTAAGATATCCTAACGAAAACTCTATGGGAGTAGTCTTACAGAGTCAGATAAGTGCCACCAACCCCTACCCCTGGGACAGTCCCTCGGAGAGGTCCAGTCCCTTGGAGAGGTTCAGTCCCTCAGAGAAGTCCAGTTCCTTGGAGAGGTCCGGTTGGAACTCATCCATGGAACTCTTGCATGGATGGCGGGAGGTGTGTGAGGATGCAGGAAGACGTCCTTCAGATCTTTGAGGATAGCTCTGGAAATGTTCTGGTCACGTGGGCATCATTGTCATTGTCACCGATGTTGTTTCTGAGCCGGTTGAGCTGCTTTTGGCAGGTCGTAGTTGACACTGACAGACCTGGACGGCTCCCTTTAGTGGCAAACACCAGAAGAACATTTAGGAGCAAGAACGGATTTGAGGCCCTTTGCGAGAGGTCACAGTGCCTGCAGCACACTGAGCACGGAACTGACCCCACAGAAAACCACGGGTTTCCGGGTACTTGTGCCTGTTGCTCTCCAACGTATTTCCAGAGTGCCTCATGGATTCACTCTAAAAAGTCCTGCGAAGGCACAGTGTCTGGGTTTGAGAGCCATAGGGATGCTTCCCGCTCACCCGGTTCTCAGACCTGAGCATCACTTAGGTCTGAAAGAATGTTAAATTGCCTCCCCTCCAAGGGTAGCAGGACCCACATTCTGCAGCTCTGTCCTTCTGAGTCGGGGAGAGGGGGATGACTCCCAT
The DNA here is from genome assembly GCF_021556685.1 of Rattus norvegicus. Lineage (NCBI taxonomy): Eukaryota > Metazoa > Chordata > Mammalia > Rodentia > Muridae > Rattus > Rattus norvegicus. The sequence goes on along the minus strand of NC_141545.1, from coordinate 21,531,797 downwards.
GTAAGGACGTCTTGGGACTCCTAGGCAAGTCTAGGAATCAGACTGCTGCACTGAGCTGGAGTACAGGAAGTTCTGTTTTCTCTTGTCCCCCACCAAAACCTATAGAGAACAACCATGTGTCCACGCACTCCCACATCGGAGAGAAATGGTTTTCTGTCTGTGTGTTGTGGCTGGAATATGCTCGGCCCAGGGAGTGGCACTATTTGGAGGCACTACTTGGTGGACTCATTGGAGTAGGTATGTTACTGTGGGTGTGGGCTTTAAAACCCCCATCCTTACCTACTGGGAGTCAGTCTTCTGGTGGCCTTCAGATGAAGATGTAGAACTCTCAGCTCCTCCTGCACCGTGCCTGCTCCCACCTTGATGACAATAGACTGAACCTCTGAACCTGTAAGCCTGTCCCAATTACATGTTGTCCTTATAAGAGTTGCCTTGATCACAGTATCTGCTCACAGCAGTAAAATCCTAACTAAAAACATCCATTGTTTACAGAGAGAGAGAGAGAGAGAGAGAGAGAGAGAGAGAGAGAGAGAGAGAGAGAGAGAGAGATATGCCAGGGCAGGCATGGTGTTGCATGCTTAGAACCCCAGCACTTAGGAGGAAAAGGCAGAAGGATCAAGAGCTCCAAGCCAGCGCCAGGGAGGTGGCTCAGTGGGCAAAGACGCCAAACGTGACGACCTGAGTCAATCTTCGAAACCCAAAAATGGAAAGAAAAAAACCAACTCCCTAAAGTTGCCCTCTGACTTCCACACATTCGCGGTAGCCATGTGCACACCAACCCACATACATATGAACACACATAAATAATTTAAAAAAAATTAAAGTGTTCCAGGCTACTTACTCTAAGCTGCATTGTGAGATCCTACCTCTGTCTCAGACTGAGAAATCAAAAGGTCATGGTATGGGTCAGAAGAGGATGCTAGGTACCTGCCCTGCTGATTATGTGATGTAACTGACCCACTTCCCAGCGACCGGCTCACTTCGCCATCTTGATGTGAACTTGGTGTTACATCCAGAACATGGTCAATAGCCACTTGGCCTCCATTCCCTCTACCAAGACCCGGGGAGGGTCCAGCAGCTGCGACCTCAGGATCACAGTGGTTAGCGCAGATGGCAGTGGGTGGCTTAGGCATAGAGACATACATAGTGCTCAGGCTGAAAGTTCAGGAAAATTTGGGGTGCACACCCAGTGTGCGTCACGCTCGCCTGTCATCCCCTACCTTGGTAAAGTAGCATAGACCCCGCCCCGGGTGTGCTGGAGATGGACAGGGCCAGGGGCTCAGCAATGAGACAACTGCACGTGGAAGGATCTAGGAGGAGCCAGGGACTGGGGCAGCAAGGGGAGTGGTCATACGGGGGCGTGGTAACGACGGGCGGCCAGAGAGGGCGTGGTTTTGGTGAGCGAAGAGGCGTGAGCAACAGGGGCGTGATCACTAGGGGCGTGACCATCGCGGGGGCGGGACGGTGACGCGCTTCGACGCGCGATCCCGGAAGCGGTGTCAGTACTGGGGAGCCGGCGGCGGGCGGCGGGTGGCCGGGACTTGTTGTTCTTTGCCGAGTCGGAACGAGTAGTCCGAAGCGCGCAGGCGGAGACGGAGACTGAGGGGAGCGCGAGAGCAGAAGCGCGCGTGAAGAGTGCGTGTCTACAGGAGCCGCCGCGCCCGGCCCCGCGCGCGACCCGGGTGAGTGAGGTGCTTCGGGTACTGGATAAGGGGACCCCGAGTTCGCGCACCTGCGGGAGGAGCACCCTGAAGGCCGCGGGACCCAGCCTGGGCCTCGAGCACGTGCCACGCAGGACCTGGCTTAGGGCCCACGCGGGACCCACCACGTGCGGGAGAGCGGCACCCGGGAGCCGTGCGCACCTGGCCATTTCCGTCGGCGTAGGATTCCCCCCTCTTTCCCGGCCGCGACCCTGAAAGGGCCTGAGTAACTGGTGTCACTTTCTAATCAGCTGACCGGCCAGCGGTGCCGGATGTGGAAGCTGTGGGTGGGGAGCGAGGCAGGTGACCGTCTTGGCCAGCCTATCGCTTCCGTCACTTTCTTCAGGTGTGGTCTGGGGCTAAGGTCTCATCCAACTCTGAAGTGAGAGATTTCCCTTGTAGGGTGAGCGTTTAGTTGTATTAAGAGTGTGCGTGTTAAGAGTGTGCGGCGAGAAATCAGAAGCAAACTCTAGCAAATTACAGGTGAAGAAAGCCTGGTGGGTCCTAAGTGCCTAAATCTCTTTGCGGGAGAGAGACTCCTCTTCTGGCATCCTTACTCATGGAGATGGCAGCCACTGTAGCCTCCCAGAGCTTACCCTGTTCACAAACAGTCGGTATTTGGGAGGCCAGGCAGCTTGATGCTTTTACGCTGAGCCTCGCTTTTCACACAGCTCTTACTGCTATCACAGATGCACTTTAACAGTTCTCCCTCCAATCGATGGACAGGCACTCACGTTTCTCTTGCCAGGTGCATCCAGTCCCAAAAAGCTGGCTTGTGTCACAACTGGTAGGTAGTTCAGGACTTCCCTTTCTGTGGAATTATTAAAATTAGCCCTTGGGACCTCAGGGGCTGGCATTGCTGAGGTCCATTACGGTGGCAGCCACATTCCAGAAGGTATCTGGTGGAGTGCACGTGGGCACTTCGATGCTTTGAGCTGGTATTTTCCAAGTCTGGTGTCTTAGGGCCAGGTAACTTCTTTCAAAGGTGTTGATCTAAAGCCATTATGTTATACATGCTTGTAATCCTAGCCCTTGAGAGTTTGAGGCAGGAAGATCTTGAGTTTGAGGTTAGCCTGAACTGCTTAGCTAGTTCAAGACCAGCCTCAGTTACATAGGGAGACACTGTCACAAAAAAGCAAAAACAAAAAGGTATGAATTTAAGCATGTGGATGGAGTCAGGAAAGCTGTAGATAGGCAGGATATATCTGCAGCCCATGTCAGGGACAACCCTCACTGAGGATAAAACCTTCTTCGATCCTTAGATAAATCAACCAGAGAAATGTGGTGTCTGACCTTGGTAAAGGAAATAAGACTAATGTGATAACTTTAAACTAAACTTCTTGATTTATTAGAGCAAAAAACAGAGCCAGGCTTTGCTGGAGTCCATTCTCCTCTTGTTCTCGAACTGAGCTGGGCTTTCAGGGCTCTGTTCCAAGTTCAGGGCTGTGTACTTTCCAGATAGTTGTTAAAATGGGAGTCGGACGGAGGGTCCTGGGAAGCCATGTTTTCCCGGGAGTCTGCCCTTTCTCTAGCACTCTCAAGGCTTCTGGTGAGTCTTTTCTGGCCATTCTCTCCTGGAGACCCTCAGTTTTTAGTCCCTTGCTTTAGCAGCCCAGGGTTTGTTTACGGTCTCTGGTAACTCTTTCTTGCAGTCTAGACTGAGAAGTTGTGTCTGTTTCTGCCCCACTGTTCTGAGTCTAAAGGTTTCTTGGAGTGGACTTTCTGTATCTCGGGTCTAGTCCACACGGGAAGTGGAAATCAGGCCAGCTGGGAGAATTCTCTATGTAGCCGATCTCTGGAGCTATAAACAGTGACTCATTCTCCCGCCCCACCCTCCCTGTCCCCTGCTCCGGGAAGATGCCTGGTCACTCATATTTACTTTTGCTTTTTATAAGTCACACATGCGTTTGTGTTTCCTCTTTCCTGCAGTTTCTGGAAACTGAAAGTGTTATCTGACGACCCATAGAGTTTGATGGAGGTAGACCTGAGCCCCGGTGATCAAACACTACACTGTCTGGTGTTCAGGAGGGTACAGCTTCGCTTGCTTGATGGCCTCGCCTGAGGTCAGAGGTCAGGGTTAGAGGCTTCCTGCTCTTCCTTGGGGCCATGTGGTATGGTAGGCGGAGAACACACACCCTTTACTAGGCTTCCTTTCCAGAGTCCCTGCCTCTGTCTATATTGCAGACCTTTCGTAGAGCCTTGATACCCTGAAGGAGAGCTAGCATCAGCAACACAAGCAGTCTGCTTGGCAGGAGCTCATTGTGCATGGAAGCTGCTGAAAGAAAGTTCTAGAACCAGGTCTAGATCCAGGGAAAATGCTGACTCCCCAAAGACAGCAATTAGGAGGGCTTTCTGGAAGAAGTGGAAATTGAAGATAGAGTGGAGACCCCTTGTCTACCACAGCCAGGAACACTCATCAGCCAGAGTAGGAAGGAAACCCAGGTAGGAAGCTCAGAAGGGAACCCCAAGTCGTAGATTTAGCTGTAGGACAATGTTCGAGGCACCAATATCAGAACTGGGGATCTGGTACACCAAGGCTAGGGTCCAGAAAGAAGCTGGACCATGCTTGGGGCTCGGTAGGTCAAAGCTGGTTCTACAATTCCAGCACTTGGGAGGCTGAGGCAAGAGAAGGTCAGTCCCAGGCTAGCTTGGGCTGTATGAGGCCCCATCTTAAACAAACAGGTCTGGAGAGATAACTCAGTCAATAAAATGTTTGCTTGAGCTCACATAAAGATGTTAGATGTGGTGGCATATTCTGTTATCCCAGTGTCGGGGAGGTAGAGGCAGGAGCATCACCGAGACTCTCTGGTCAGCTAGCGTAACCTTTGTGATTAGTTAGATTCTGGGCCCCTGAGAGACCCTGTTTTTAAAATAGTGAGGTATACACAGTGAGGTGCTTGCCATCAAGCCTGATGACCTGAGTTCAAATCCCCAAGGCCCACATCGTGGAAGGAGAGAACTGACTCCCAAAAATTATCCTCTGACCTTCACACCCACTTTGGCAAGTACACACACACACACACACACAGTCTGGACTTAGCTGTTTCCTGGGCACATCCCCACTGAAACATGGAGTAGAAGGTGACTGAAGCCCCAGGACCACCAGGGATGGCACAGAGCCCTAACACGGACCGGGTATCAGAGAGGCCACTCAGTCAGTCAGGGAGAGGAGGTCAGGTTAGAGGCAGAAGGAGGGCAGCCACAGTTAAGGGAGGTGTGCCATGCAGCCTGCTGTCAGCCTCGAAGCTGCTTGAGTCACCTCTGCATGTAACTGGGATGACACAGCTTCCTGAGATTGCAAATGCAAGGTGACCAGACGTCCTCTAGGCTAGGCAGACAGTTGTGGCTTATGGGAGGGCAGCCAGCCAGCCAGAGCTGGGTGGAGATGCCCAGCCACGCTCTGTGGGAGGACAGCAAACTGAAATCTTAGTGGTCTGCAGTGGCAGGAGCTCATTGGACCAGCTGTGGTGTGTGTTTCATCAGCATGTGGCCACTGTATGTCGGTAATGTGTTAGCTCCATGTACCCTCAGGGTCCTGGAAAGGGTACTTGGCTCTGGGTATTTGTGAGAAGCTCTTGAGCAGAGGTGGCCACATCCTTAGTGGCTTTAGGTTCTGTGGCTCTCAGCTATTTGGGGCTTGAACCTGTTTTTTTGGACAGAATAGGTCTTTCCCTCTCCTCATCACCCACCCTGCTCCCTTCCCCCATTCTGGGAGACCAGGAACCTGAAGAGCACACATCCTGGTCAGCTGGATTGGGGGCTGCAGTTGCTGTTACTCTGCGGAACCCCTGGGTTGGTATCACAGTTGCAGCAGAGTGAGGTGTGTGACCCAGGTTACGCACTACCCCGGGGAACATGGAGACCCTCTGAGACTTTTTCTGGTCCACTGTTGCACTAGTAGCAAGGTCTCTGTAGTTCCCTATCTGTTTCTCCTTTGGACCTGGCCATGGTCCTCTTTGCTGTGTGCTGGGACTGCCAGGATGTTGTGCAGGAGGGAGGTGAGGCTGTAAATGCCCCCAGTAGTGCAGTCAATGCAGTGTGGTGCTGGGGAACTGCTTCCGGAGTGAAAGTAGGATAGGAGATGCATGCCTGGCCCCCCTCCCCTCCGGAGAAAGACAGTCTGCTAGGGCCTGGGCTACCTGCTGTCTCTGGGCGCCAGGCTGGATTCCCACGCTCTGTGGTGTGCCTCCCTGCTCGTTATGCACAGGGCGTCTTCTACCCCAGTCCATCCTGAAATGGAAGGAGCTGGGCAGAGGAGGGGGATCTTCCTAAGTTGTCCAGGTTGACTTTGAACACACTCTGTAGCCCAGGCTGGCCTTGAACTTGTAAACTTCCCAAGTTCTAGGATGACAGACCTGGTTTGGCCTTTGATGGGTAGGGTGGGACTGTACCCATTGGCTTGGTGTATAAGGGACACACTGAGTTGCTGAAAATCTCTGTCCCTTAGATCGTCCCCCCATGATTGCCACCAGGCAGAAGGGCATGCCTCTGTCTGACTCAGGGCCAACGTGGACCTCACCTTTCACCTGGACAGACTTCTACAATGTTAGTCACGAAGGCTGCAGTCAGAGTTAGTTTGACAAGGGGTACAGGTGCTCCTGCTGAACAGAGTTCCAGGAACTGGACAGGGTGGGCTGGGGTAAACACATTAGCTCAGTATAAGTCAGGACTCCTGAGTGGGGGCTTCTCACTACTTGTCGTCTCTGGGATCTTTTCGCTCACCCTCTTTTTCTGAGGAAATGACCCCGAGCATTGGGAGGTGTTGTCATTTGTCCATGGCTCTTGGGGTTTACTTATTTTTAAGCCAGCTGAGGACTGAGGAAGGGTCCCTGAATGCAGCAGAAGCCCATAAAGAGGGTGGACATGGAGAGAGCCAGGGAGGGGCCCTTCCTGCTGGCCAGGTGGCCTCCATCCAGTGGTCAGTTGACTCTCATGGGGTCACCTGGGGGCGTAAGCCCCTGCCCTGTGCACATCCTGGCCACCCGGTGTCACGGTACCATCACTATGGGGGTGGGGAGATTCCCGCCCGTCACTAAGCGCTGGCCTGCACGTCTCAGCACCCTTGGGTCTGAGTTGAGTCCCCCTTCTTCCCCGGCACCTTCCTTTTCCGCTGGCAGTGGCCCCTGGGGCCCGTGAGCATGCGGGTGGGAGGGGTGTCCTTGTGTGGGAATGTGAGCCGGCTCTGTAAACAGCCCGTGACTCACCACATAGCTATGTCACTGACGCTGGGGTTGCAAGTTGGAAGAGATGCCCAACCCCTCCTCCCTCCTTACACGGAAAACTTTCTCAGGGCTCCTAGGCGCCTGGCTTCTGAGAGCTCCTAATGGAGCTAAGGAAGCCCATGACTTCTCTGGTGCCGCTGTTCCCTAGCTGGGGCTGGAAGGGGTCTGTGGATACTACTTTGCCCACATCCCCATGTGATCTCTTATCAACAGTAGATCACCCCGACAAGCCCTTGTCCATCTCAGGTCCCAGGGGATACTGTGACAGGTCCATGCTGCTTTACCTAAGCTTCCTGGCCCTGCCCCTGTCCTGGTCTGCCGACTGCCTACTGAGTGTGACCCGTACTGTCACCAGGGTACTACATTCATTACCAGAGTCAGTACCTTGTCTCTCGATGGTGGCTTCCTGGCAGTAAGGGTGGTAGGCAGTGGAGACAGGATCCCATCAGAGGTGAATCACAGGGTGGAGAGATGGAGCCTACAGGTCCCCCACATTTGTGGGGGAAGGTACAGTGGAGGTCATCCACTGTCTTTTTCATACCTGTTCTCCACATTCTTCTTTTGTGTGATTTCCCTAATGTTCCCTGTTCTGTGCCCATCTTTGTCAGGGTTTGAAATACAAGAGGTAGGGGTGTATCCCACCAAGAGCTGTCCCTGCCCCTCTTACTCCTTCCTCAATTTGTCAGGGAATTGAGTGGTTTTGTTTACTGCCTGAGAACCTCCGTGTTGTCTTTCTGCACAGGCTTGACCCACAAGTCCCAAATGCTTTTGGGCTTCTCTGTTGCCATGGCAACTGTGGGGGGTTGGCTACATCCCAGGGTCGTCATGGCAACTATCAGAGGGGAATCATGCTTGGGATGCTTTGGCTGGCTTTTTCATGAATGATGAGGGTGTGTGACACAATGCAGACTGGAGAATGAGAAGGGCGGGCAAGGGGGCTGGCGGGTTGGCCATGGGGACAGGGCCTGCCAGACAGCCCGGTAAGTCTGCCAGGTGGCTGGAGTTCTCTGCTGGTGTCTCTGGCTGGATCCTCTGAACCTACTACCCACCAGTAGCCCCCCACCCTACCCATAGGGACCTTGGGGTCACTCTGAAGGGCTGGGATGGCCTGGGAGGAGTGGTGATGTCACAGCTGCAGTGTCCTTCACGCTGGTAGGTGTCCCTTGGGCTATAGGAGGGTGGGGCTGGGGAGTGGCAGATATTATGTACCCCATCTGTCTTGGGGGGCTGAGGGGGTAAATGAAATTTCGGGAAATAGCCTTGTTCTCTGCCTAGTGAGCCAGGCTGAGCCTGGGACAGCAGGAGCTCTTGCTAAGGAGCAGACACTGTCCCAAGGCCCTCCTTCAGAGTGCAGTACTGCTGCTTATGGAGCCAGCTCTGCGGCTGACAATCCCTTTGGTCTTGAGATGCATGCAGCACCTGGTATCCCGGGGTGTAAATGTCTTGTCTGCGTTCAGGGGGGCGCCTAGAGCAGAAAGCAACAATGGGTCGTGAATAGCAGTTATTCCACAGGGCTGTCGGTCTTAGAGTGCGCTGGATGGGGGAACCAGGGACCTAGGGGGTCTGTCTGCTCTAGGGACTGATGCTGAAGCACAAGGCGGGGTTGGATCTCATCCCCCCTGTCAGACAGAGGCAAACTGAGCGCCTGCTCCAGAGCACTTAGGGCAATGGTTTTCAACCTGTGGGTCGAGACCCCTCGAGGGCATCAAACAACCCTCTCATGGGGGAGTGGTCACTTAAGACCATCAAACCCCACGGATACTTACATTATGGTTTATAACAATAGCAAAATTACAGATATAAAGTAGCAATGGAAATAATTTCGTGGTTGGGGGTCACAAGAACATGAGGTACTATATTAAAGGGGTGAGAACTTTGTAAAAGGCTTAAGGGCAGGCCTACCCCATTTCCAGTGCTATTACCCTAGCCTGCCAAGACCTAACCTACCATTTCTGTGTCTTTCCAGCTACGATTTCCTGGTGGTTCCGTCCTGGTGACAGGGCCCGGGTTATGACGACTAATCCCAAGCCCAACAAGACATTGAAGGTACGGCGAGCAGGGCCAGCATGGGCTGTGACTGGCACTGCCCTGCATGGCACAGGGACAACTCATCCTGCCTTGGCAAAGCCCCCCTTTCACAGCACTGCCCTAGAAAATGAGGTCAGCTTTGTCCTCAGGAATTGGAGAAAGATCGGGGAAGGAGAGAGGTGGTAGAGTGGCCCATAAGAGCCTGGCCTTGTCACCCCGGGAGGCTGCTCACAGGTAGGAGGGTGATAAGGCAGATGTGAAATAGATACTAGCTACCTAGGGCTGCATCCAGACGCTTCCTCTGCCAAACTTGGCCCCCCCGCCCCCCATGCCAGGTGAGCATAGTGGTGTCCCTTCTACCAGCCCAGGTCCTTACTGTGTGATGTCACTGTCACCAGAAGTGCTACTGAGTGCTTCCTTGCCTCAGAGGCTCCCGAGGACTGTGTGCTGGGTCCCTTGAATGAGCCCTGACCAGCCAGATGCAGACTTTGCTTCAGTGGGTGGATGTCAGGGAAAGACAGGCCACAGGGTCACCCTGTCCCTCACCTGAGAGCGCTTGGTCAGAGCATCTGAGGGGCAAGGTCCCAGTTCCATGTGTCTCTAGAAAGCTTTACAAAGTTGACCAAGACCTTCCTGAGGGAATGGCTGTCAGGTCCTCCCCGTTCAAAGAGGTGTCATAGCAACAGGAGCAGGGCTGTCTGTACACATCCTGCCATGGGCATAATCTTGGAGTCCCATGCTGCCACCATGGTAGAATGGGAACAAGGAAGGGTGACAGGCACTGCCGGGCCTTTGTTGGACCAGACTTTAGCCTTTGGTGATTGTGTGCCAGTTCCATGAACCCTGTGCGCCTCTGTTCTGACCGCTTCTCATGTGGCTCCTTAGGTCAAGAAGGAGGCGGGCGAGAACGCCCCTGTTCTTAGCGACGATGAGCTGGTGTCCATGTCGGTGCGGGAGCTGAACCAGCACCTGCGGGGGCTCACCAAGGAGGAGGTAACTCGGCTGAAGCAGCGGCGGCGCACACTCAAGAACCGAGGCTACGCCGCCAGCTGTCGCATCAAGCGCGTGACACAGAAGGAGGAGCTGGAGCGGCAGCGGGTGGAGCTGCAGCAGGAGGTAGAGAAGCTGGCTCGTGAGAACAGCAGCATGCGTCTGGAGCTGGATGCCCTGCGCTCCAAGTACGAGGCCCTGCAGACCTTCGCACGCACCGTGGCCCGAGGGCCTGTCACACCCACCAAGGTGGCCACCACCAGTGTCATCACCATCGTCAAATCCGCAGAGCTCTCCTCCACCTCTGTGCCCTTCTCAGCCGCCTCCTAGTGTCTGCTGGGGCCGGGCAGGGTGCGGGCAGTGGCACAGCCCTCATGCCTATCCCAGGCTCCCTGGTACAGATTCCTCATGTCTACCTGCCCACTGTGGACCCTGCAGGGCTGAGGGCAGGGACGGCAGGGACAGGCAGATGCAGGATAAAAGGGAAGCTCTCATGAGCCAGTGCCACAAGCAACCCCCACTCACATCTCTCCTTCCCCTGGGGGTACGTCTCTAGGAGCTGACAGGAACCACACGGGCAACCGCGATGAACAACTCTAGGCCTCTGTGGCAGAGTGTGAGGACTCAGTCTTCCACTTCTCCGGTGCCTGCTTATCAGCGTCATCGGTGCCGTCCCCTCTAAGGGCCTCCAGCTGGGTTGGACACCATCTGTCTGTCACTTCTGGGCTCTGGCCTTCCTGTCCTTACTAAAGGGCGCTACAACCTGCTTTAGCCCTTAGGTAGAGCCAGGCCCATGTCCTGGGAAACAGTTCCTGATATAGCCACTTGCAGGGGCTAATGTATGTGTTCCTGTGTGTACACAGGCTACCATCACAGCCTGTGAAGACCGGAAACTGCTGGCCAAGTGGGAGAGCCTGGCCGGTATGTGTGCTGAGGGTTACACAAGTGTCATGGAGTGTCCCTGGAAGTCTGGTAGGCTGCACCCCATTGTGGTGCAGGGGCCACCTGTCCACAGAGCCAGCAAACAGCCAGGCTCGGGTTCTCTGGGCCTTAGCAGAGGGGAGAGGCTGGAGAGGAGCAGGGGAAGCCTGAGAGATGCTAAGGGGTATGTCGGTGGCGTGTGTGTGTTGTTGCGGAAAGAACAGGAATGAAGTAGACAGGGATAGTGTGGAAGCCGAGGTCCAGGGGATGTGGAAGAGGCCGAGAGGAATACTGTGGAGGGACAGAGACGACTTCTGGAGGGCCTTATGCACATAGCCATTGTGGGCAGGTCGGCAAGGACCCCAGGCAGACTATAGGTCACAAATACTCTGCAACTTTGGTGTCCAATTGTTACCTGCCTTTTCCTCCTTCATAGCACTCTGGGGCCACTGGCCATCTTGGTTTTTTTTAACTGAAGGAATTGTGTCCTCCAGATCCTGGGGAATATGGTGGACAGGGAGTCAGGGGCAGGCTGAACTACAGCCAGGCACTTAGAAAGCACTGTTGGAACCATAGCCTTGGTAGGTAATCCATATTGGATATCAATAAGGACCATGGATATTTAAAGAGAGAAGATATATATATATATATATAATTATACACACATTTTATCGTACAGATTTTTCATAACAATTTTCTTTCCCAGTTTGATACTGTAGATCTTTATTAATGCAGAGTAGGTTGGACAGTGGGGTGGGGAACGGAGGCCCAGGGTGCCAACAGCCTCCCTCAGTCTTTCTGTGGTGGTGCTGGCAGGCCGGGTCACTGGATGAGTGGTCTCCAGGGTAGGCAGGTGACCACTGACTGGCTTGCTGCCCGCTCCTGGCCTCTGGTGGTCCTCCTGGGTGGAGGCCCCATACTCTTGGCGGCCAGGGGAGACAGGGCTGTCAGTACCACTGGAGCACCTGCAGAGGACACCTGCCAGGAGGGGGCTGGGAAGGGTGTGAGCATGCCCCATGGCTTCGTGTCACTGAAATTTCATTGTCACAACTTAATAATATATGGATGTTTTTATTTAAAGATAAAAGTGAGTTTTCTGTCTTGTTCCTCTGACTTCTTAAAGCAAGCTTTAACTATTTCAAAAGGTGTCAGGGACACATGCCGATCATGCCGAGGCCTGGCATCCTCAGCCGCCTGCCACTTGGCAATTTCATTTCAATATTTATTTTTTTTTTTTTGTGCTTTTTTTCCCCCATGTTATAAATTATTGAGAAGAGATCAAGATCACAGACTGTTGGCCCCGTCTGCACCCTGCCTCATGGCCACCACCTAATTTATTGCTGTACATGTCGCCGTGACTGCTTTTGTATCTTTGCAATAAAGAATTTCCTGTTTGAGATGCCTCGGGTGTGTGGATGGTGATGTGGTTGGGAACCATGCATCCTGCCTGCAGCCTGGGCTGGCCCTTCCCCAGGCCTAGCTTCCTACTCTGTACACCCGGGCCCTCCCCTGGGAGTCGGGTCACAATCCCAGGCTGGTCTCCTAAGATGTAGGGACTATGACAAGGTGACACCTTCCACCTGCACTCCTAGATCATCTGCAGATGGCGTCCCTCGGTATCCGGGATATGCTGACCAAAAAAGGCCTCTGATTGCCAGGGCAACTTGTAGGAGCCTCAGGGATCTGAGCCGTCCTTGTAGGGTGGGCCATGTCACTGCTTGGCCTCTGGTCCCTAAGTGGTGCTGGGTAGTGTCTCAGGTGAACATAAAGGACATTGCTAGAGGGCCAGGCACAGAGCAATCAATGCTTCAGCTCAGTGACACTAACAATGCTCTAAGGACTCTGACTAGAGCTGAGGATGGCTCAGTTGGTAAAGTGCTTACCTTGCAAGCATGAGGACCTGGGTTCAATCCCTAAAAAGGCGGGTACATATTTGTAATCCCAGTGTTGTAGGAGCAGAAATAAGTAGATCTTTGGTACTCACGGGCCAGCTGGCCTAGCCTACTTGATGAGTTTCAAGACAGAAACAGTCTCTAGCTAGGCCAGATTTCTCTACAACTGACTCCAGAATCCTCTGTCCCCAGCCTATAGCCTACTTCTGTCCCTGGGTGGTGACTAGCCTCTGGGTAGACGGACTATAAAGAAGGTCTTGTCTATCCGTGTTGCATGCCTGCCCCAGGTCTAGGCAGTACAGTGGTCAGGACAAGTTCAAGATGGCAGGATTCGTTCATGGTTCCTCATGCCTGTAAATCCCAGTACTTAGGAGGATGAAATGGCCAGATCATTCCCAAGTCCAAGGATACCCTTGACTACATAGTTTGAGGTCAGCCTTGGCTACATAGTGAGTCCGGGCCAGCCTGAGCTACAAAGATACTATCTCAAGGAGTATCTTCGAAATTGTAGTGCTCAGTTTCCACACTCTCCATGTAAGTGTTGAGGACCTGTGTTTGGATCCCAACACCGACATAATCCCAGCAATTTTAGGGGTAAAAGCAGATCCTTGAGGCTCACTGGCCAGCAAGCAGAACCAAATTGGTGAAGCTCTACGGTTCAGTAAGAAACCCCGTCTCAAAAACTTGCACACATGCATACACACCTGCACACGAAATGGCAGAAGGTTGTGTCAGGGCACAGCCCCTCCTCAGACCCCCATGGGCTTGACTTACCCATTTCCTGGTGATGATGAGACTGAAGCCCCGTTCCCCTCCCTGGTACTCCAGTCACATGCCACCATTTTTTTGAACAGTCTGACAGGGCTAGATCCTGAATCAGTCTGTAGCCACCAGAGCCCTGGGGGCCATGTCATGCCTAGCTCAGCTTTACTTTGTAACATGTTCATCTGAAGCACCTCTGAATGCAGGTGGTGGGGGAGAGGGAAGCAAGGTACAGTGACCCCTTCTGGCATCATCCCCTAATGGCTCAGTAACCTTGGGCAACTTGTTTAATTTCTTTGGTTAGCACAGCTTCCCCAGGGCCAGGGTACAGAAGTTCCTGGTGCATGTGTGGGTATTTAGTGATGCCAACTGACTGTCCAGGGCCCTACTTTGTATCTGGGCTTGTGGGAGAGGAACCTGTCTAGCTTGTTCATGGCCACATAGCCTCTCCAGGGCAGAGGAAGGCAGCCCCCTGCTGGCCAAGCTGTAAGATTCCTCATATTTGAAGGCCAGCGGGCAGGCACAGAGCCTGCCATGGGCTCAAGAGTGAAGGTCTTTGGGAGTACAGAGCCCCTCCCAGCCCTGCTGACTGTGTGGGCTGAGGGCCACCCTCTGTGCCTGCCAGTCCCAGAAGGCAGATAAGTAGGTGTGGGTGGCTTTTTACAGGCAGGTGCAGGAAGGAATAGAGTCTATCTTATCAGCCCAGAAGGGTCAGGGAGAAGCCAATGGCCTTGACTCCTCCTATCTCTGGGCCCTGAGAATAAGAAGGCAGGGAAACACCCCCTCCACCCCCTTTGTCTGATATTCCTACAGGCTGTGGGAACTGACAACTAGGCAAGGGATACTGTTCCTGGGTGGGTGGCGTTTCTGTCTAGCTGCTTGCCTGGTCTGCCTTTGTCCCCTGTGTTTCTAAGGCCAGTCTAGCTAGGGATACTGAGCCTATCTCAGACTTCCTGGGCACTGGATCTGGTATACAGGAAGAGGCAAGAGAGAAGGCGGGCTCGAAGGCTTGAGTCCGTGTACGGGGCACGCTAGGTTGTGCCATGGACTCATAAACCACTTTAGGGTGGGGCCAACCTGAAGTTCAGGGAGTCACCTGACTGCCCCAGCTCCCATTGTGTCACAGAGCTGGTCATCTCGTGGCAAAGTCCACCTTCTTTGCCATGTACTGCTCTGAGCCACATCATGATGTGTGTCTTAGCTGTTCCCGACACCCAGACTCGCTCCACAGGCCACAATGTAGAGAGAGACCCGTCGTCACTCAGAATCAAGCCCCCATAAGAACAGAAGGCCCGACAAAAGTCTAGAAAAATGCAAGGTGTTTATCTATAAATAAGAAGCTAGTAGCTGGCAGGCTGGCACACTGGCAACTCTGTTGTACTAAATAGGCGAGGCTGTCCCTGCAAGAGCTTCGCCAAACACCTATATTAAAATGCAAGGGCAAGGGGTCTTCTTCACGCACCCAAGATAGCCACAGCTAGGCCCTGGCTACATGACTCCCTAGCCTTCGGTGGCTGGGCCCAATCTTGCCTGGCCATCCCTGTCTGTCACTGCACAGCTTAAGATTTAACCACCTGTCTCTTCTGTCCACGGAGGGAATGGCCAACCCACCGCTCCACCTGCAGGCTGTAATAAGACATCCCATTGGGTCCTTGGGTTTGTCCAATTCGCCCAGGTGACTTCACTCTGGGCTGTACATGGAATAGAGAGGCCCTGTGAGCACCACAGTGAGGCTCTCAGGAGAGGCTGGGCCTCTGTCCATAGATGCTGGTAGGTGGGGACCCCGTTTGCCCACCCTAGAAACCTAGGCAAGCTGGACCCCAGCTAGGCTCCACACACCCCACGCCCTACAGGTCCTCTGAGGGGATCAGCATGCGTTTCTCTATGTTGCGACTCTTCTTACCACCTCCAGAGCCACTGGCTGGGCCAGGGTGGGTGCTGGGCGATGGGTGCCCGCCCTGGCCAGGCCCAGGGGCTTCATGTGTAGACTGCTGTGTATACTGCTGGTAGGCTGGTGAGAAGTTGTGAATGGCATCCTGGACAATGTCCTGTGGGCTGATGGTCTCCTTTAAGCCACTGGATATGCTTTGCATAGGAGCTGGTGGGGCTGGAGGGGATAGTGTATGTGGGCCTCAGTCGTAGGTCCTCTGGTCCACAGCACCCCACTTCATCTACCCGGCCCCCTTAGCCGTGTCTCTCACAGGCCACCTTGGGCTCTCTGGGTCTGGGGACCCTGCTGTCCAGGCCTTGCCTTTGACTAGCGGCTGATCTCAGACACCCAAGACCGAGCTCAATTCCTACATCTCAGCGCTGGTCTCTGGGCCTATCCTTGAATAGACTCCTGCCCTCCACCTTGAGCAAGTAGAAACCAGCCACGCGGCCATTATGGCGCACACAGTAGAGTAGCCAACCCAGCTCCTCTTGACACCTTCCCCAAGCACTAACGAATCCCACATCTTTCAGAGCTCGTCATCACCCTGGCTTAGATACCCACGGGGATGTCCCCTGATCGATGCCAGACATCACGGCTGTGGGGCCCGGCTCACCTGGTGAGTTCTTCTTTTCTGAATACACCTGGCTGGGGAAGGCGTAACGCAGCGCAAGGGAGGCAAACAGCATCTCAATACAGATGAGGAAATTCTGGTAGCCAGCGGCTAGGGTACCAGCCCCAACCCTGGTGCCGTCCACGGCCTGGACCTCAGGGATGACCCCACACCTCTCCAAGATGGCCAACAGCATTCCTAGGGACAGTGACAACCCCTCAGGCCCCTTCCGTGGATGGGAGCTAAGCCTTACCACAGTTCCTACTGAAGTCCGGGGTACCAGGGAAAGGGCTAGCCTGAGCCTAGAGCTTCATTGGTCTTGACCGTATTGGTGGACGTTATGATTGAAAATGGCTGTGTACCTCAAAGTCAGGGTTCCTGGGTGCTCTCCCTGACATATCTAACTTGGGCCAGGGGACTCCTGCTCTTAGTTGCTGCCTTCTTCATTTTTCTTCCACATTGGGGACTGAGTTCTCATGGCCTGCTGGGGGTTCAACAGGGACCAAGTCTCTGGAGGCTGAGGTATAGCCTCCATCTGTTGTCCCCCACTCTAGGCTCTTCTAGGTGTAAGTGGAGCAGCAGACTCACTGACTTTTGGTAAGGTCAGGGAAGCTGAGGCACACAGGGCTGGAATAGAGGTAAGATTTGAACCCATTTTCCAGGGATGCCAGTCCTGGCCCCACGCTTTCACCCTCCAGGCTCACACACCTTGCCAGAAGGAGAGGAAGATGATGGCTTTGATGGTGAGGAACTTGAGTACTGGCTCGAATGGTCTCAGGAGGTCCCTGGTAGCGAAGTAGAAAAGGAACAGAGCGTAGAGAGCCAGGCTAACAGAGGCGTTGTACACGAGGGTCACGTACAGGTAGCCGCTGTGGATGCTGGGTCAGAGAACTGCTGGTTAGAGTGATCCCTGCTCCTCATAGACATCCTCTTTGCCCGTCCTCTTCCTGGCCGGGCAACACAACCCTAGAAGAGCTCCACCTAGGTCCTCTCCCCAGGGCCTTAGGCAATATCAATGGGCACAGTGGTTGGAGGCCTGGAGTTCTGTCAGGAGCAGGACATGGTTCAGGTCCCTCTCCTAGAGCTGTGGCCTGCCCTGGGCATTCCCACAAACTTAGCAATGTCTTTTTGTTGTCATTGTTTTTGTGAGGCCTTCCTCATGTAGCTCAGGCTGGCCTGAAACGTGTTACCCAGACAAGGATAACCTCCAGCTTTTAGCACTCCTACATCTACCTCCCAAGTGCTGGGATGACAGTTGTGCACCACCACACCGGGTTCATACAAAGTTGAGGATGGACCATACCCTGAGACTCACATCCGTTAGATAAATACTTTACCAACTGAGCTACTGCTGGGGGTGGGTGTGGGTGTGGGTGGGCCGCTTGAAGAAGGGGGAGCCCTGCCTCCCACGGCCCCCAGTGAGACCCCTGCTCACAGCCCCCTTACTTGAAGTCGCCATCGTGGTATTTGTCAAAAGCCTGGAGGATGATGGTGATCAGCGCCATAACGGGTTTCACAATGCAGAACTGGAGTGTGGCCTGGGAGGGGGAGGGGAAGGGCGTGAGACGGGGGGAGGGGCTGGGCTGGGGCGGAGCCAGGGCCTGGGGCGTGGTGGGCAGACCCCCTCACCTGTTTGCAGAAGCGTAAGAAAGTGATGGAGTAGGACATACCACGGAGGCAGCAGGTCCCATAGAAGCAGCTGGACCTGGGTGTGCGGAAGAAGTCGGTAAGGCTACGAGTAGGGAACCGGGTGGTTCTCCAATGTGGCCTGGTCGAGTCTGGCTAGGGCAGGGCCTGGGGGGTGGGTTTACCTGATAGGTTTGCCTCTGATCTCAGCCATGATGGCGCTCTCGCCCCCCAGATATTGGAAGCACAAGGTCAGGAAACTGTAGATGACAAATGCTGCAAAGGGACAGAGTGGTGACAATGAAGGTCAGTCATGGACCCTCCCCCTCTACCCTCGCATGCAAGACTCCCATCAGATAACAGTTGGCAAACCCAGGGAAGCGGGTGAGCAGACTCAGACTATGAGTCCTAGGCATGGAGGTTGCAGACCCCTGAAGCAGGTCCCAGATGAGAGAAGGAAGTGGAGCCCCCTTGTGGGTGGCGGGGGAAGTGTGCACGGGTGTGTAATCCCACGTGTCCCCCACCCCTGCTCAGCTCCTTCAGGCCCAGCCTGGGGTCTCACCTTCGTAGCAGTCTCGCACAGAGTCGAAGTAGACGTAGTAAGGATGGCCCCCCAGGAGGAGGAGGCTGAGCCATGAGTCGAAGGCGTAGATGGGCACAATGAATAGGAGGCGGATGACGAAGCGCTGCTCTCGCGGGACGGTGTAAGAACGCAGGTGGGAGTAGATCTGTGGCAGAGCAGTCCCAGTGGCACCTCTGTCCCCGTTCCTGGCCTGGCTGTCCACCGCATGGGTGCCAGGCAAACGGGAGAGGACCAGAGCCAGGCAGAGCTCTAGGCTGCTCTCTCCCCCACACTGCCTGATATTCTACTGAGCACAGGATGAGTATAGAGCGGAAGTAATCAGAGGGAATATAGCACACATAGTAGGTGAAAAGTGAGACTCGCTTCTGACAGGGGCTTCATGGGAGCCAGGACCAACTTAGCATCTCTGTCTCCAACTGGAAAGTAGGACCAGAGATGTGGTTCAGTTGGTAAAAATCTTGCTTTGCAAACCTAAGGACCTAAATTCAAACCTCCAGCACTCAGGAGCAAAACTAAGTGCAATGACATGCACGCACACACGCACGCACGTAATTCCAGTGTTGGGAAGGTAGTGCCTGGTGACTCTCCGAAGCTTACTGGCCAGCCAAATAAGCAAGTCATACTGTCCCTAAAAGGAAGGTGATGGGGGTTGGGGATTTAGCTCAGTGGTAGAGCGCTTGCCTAGCAAACGCAAGGCCCTGGGTTCGGTCCCCAGCTCCGGGGGGGGGGGGGGGAGAGGAAGGTGATGATGTTTAACCTCTGTGTTACACACACACACACACACACACACACACACACACACACACACACCCCACAGGAGGATTGGGGAATGCCTCATTGGTGAAGAACCTACCCATTGAAGGGCAGAGGCATGGCTAAGGTAGAGTCCTTGCCTAACAGGCGTGAGGCTCCGGATTCAATCCCTAGAACATGCCCTCTCCAAATTAAATAATGCTTACTATATACTAATATGTAGTAAAAATATGAATATATATATATTTTTTTCCAAAGCTGAGGACCAAACCCAGGGCTTTGCGCTTGCTAGACAAGTGCTCTACCACTGAGCTAAATCCCCGACATATATATATATATATATATTTTTTTTTTTTTTAATTTTATTTTTCCTCTTAAGACAGGTTACACCTGTTTCACTATGTAGCTCTGGCTGACCTGGAACTCACCATGTAGACCAAGTTAGTCCTGAACTAATTGAAATCTGCCTGCCTCTACTTCCTAAGTACTGGGATTAAAGGTGTGAGCCACTATAGCCAGCGTTTGTTATTTAATTTAACCCAAAGTTCTGCAAAGGCTAAGCAAGTCCCATTGAACCATATCTTCAGCCCTTTAACACTGTATCAGTGGGCTGGGGTGTAGCTTGCTGGGAGAGCGCTTGCCTGACATGTGTGAAGGCCCAGGTTCAATCCCCGGCACCACGAAGACAAAAAATTTCTGTGATGAGCAAATAAAACCGTTAGGCAGTTTGGCATCTGCGTGAGTATAGGCCACATGCGCATGCAGTGCCTATGGAGGTCAGTAGAGGGCGTCAGATCCCCTGCTTCTAGAGTTACCTGCAGCTATGAGCTACCCAACGTGGTGCTGGTCCTTTGCAAGAGCAGCCAGTGCTCTTTTTTTTTTTTTTAATTTACTTATTTGTTTCATATATGTGAGTACAGAAGAGGGCATCAAATCCCTTTACCGATGGTTGTAAGCCACCATGTGGTTACTGGGAATTGAACTCAGGACCTCTGGAAGAGCAGTCAGTGCTCTTAACCACTGAGCCACCTCTCTAGCCCCTACTTAGGGGATCTGAAGGCACACACGCGACCACAGGACACACGTCTAGTCCTCCTTTCCTCTTGCCACCTCCAGCGTCATTCCTCGGACGCCACCCTCGTGGTTTTATGAGACAAGATCTCTTACTGAACTTGGAGCAATTGATCTGGCTAAACTTAGAGCTGGCTGATGACTCTCTGGGATCTGATGGGTCACCCCTCCTCGAGAATACAGATGTGTCCCACCGTGCCAGGAGTTTTTTGGTGGATGCTATATTGACTCAGGTCCCAGGCTTACATGACAGACACTTTCCCTACTAACCCATTTCCTGTTTTGAAGGACACATAAAAGGCTGTTTCTTGCTTCTTCATCACCGTCTAAAATCTTTCAAAAGGGAAGAAATTAAAACAAACAAAAAAGGTTGCCGTTGTTGGTTTTGAGATGTGTGTGTGTGTGTGTGTGTGTGTGTGTGTGTGTGTGTGTGTGACTATGTAGCCCAGTGATTCTCAGTGGGTTTCGACCCCTTGAAGGATCGCATATTAGATATCTACATTAAGATTCTTAGCAGTAGAAAGGTGACAATTATGAAGTAGCAACAAAATAATTTTATGCTTGGGGTCACCACAACACGAGGAACTGTATTAAATACCGCAGCTACGCTCATCACAGGGAGGGCTGGTTACACCATAGAGCCTGTGGGTAAAGGAACACTATATAGTCAGTAAAAGTGATGCTCAGACGCTCAGCTCTCTGATAGGGTAAGGTTACCTGAGATCAGAGTAGGAAACCAAACAGGGTGTCAAGTGTCACACGTGCCTGACAAAAATGGAAGGCAAGGGCTGGGGATGAGGTGGAGTCCCTACCTAGCATGCAGGAAGCCTGGGCTTCTCCCCCAGCCCCATATAAACAGGGTAAATGCTGCACACCTGCCATCTCAGTACTTGGGAAGTGGAAGCAGGAAGACGAGGAGATCAAGGTTATCCTCTGCTACATAGGGAGTTTGAGGCCATCCCAGGCTACAAGACGCTGTCACAAAACAGAACAGAACAGAACAGAACAAAAAACAAAACAAAACAAAACTCCAGGAAGGTGATACTGTTCACCTTGAAGCTGTCTGTATTTTCTGTATTTTTCTACAAGAAACAGAACAGGGACGTGCCCTACCTCACCTCAGTTCCAGGAACAGAACCCAGGACCTCATGGGCACTCACTCGCACTCTGCTAATCCCGTGTGAGATATGTGTGAGTGTGTGTGTGTGTGGGGTCACTGATTTGTTCTTTAAGACTGGTCTTAAACCTGCTACAGACCTCAGAGCAGCCTTCGCTTGTGACCGACCCTCTTGGATCAGCCTATGCCTCTAGAGTCTTTCAAAGGAAGCCATCTGGGAGCTGGGTGCCTCCTCCCCATTCCAGGTCACTGTGGTGAAGGCTCTTTGGGGAGGTGCCCTGTGTAGCATGGAGGACACTCTGTTAGAGGGAGTTGTGTGTGCACACAGGGGCCGCGTGGGGTGGTGTGAAGGCTACTGGCGTCAGAGACCAGCTCTTTATCAGCTCCTTCCTCCTTACCCAGCTGCTGTGGAGGGAGGACACGATGTGACCAGCCAACAAGAGACCTTTCCCAGGCTGGCACCGCATGACTGGTGACCTTGGCAAGCTGCTGCCGTCTTTTGCCTCAGTTTCTCCATCGGTAATGGAAGGATCGATCCTCTCTCTGCCTAGCTGCTCCCCCTCCCAGAGGTCTTCCTGCTGACCCTGACAGCGGGCCTCGTGCCAGCCACCTCTGTGGCTAAGACTGGCCTGGCTTACCCTCAGGCATGGCTCTTTCTCCCTTGTATCCTGGTTACTGAGGGACACCTGGACAGGTACCAGCCAGCAGGTGTCGGTCACAAGCAGAGGTGTTTGCTTTTGCTTCCTGCCCCCAGCTCACCTACTGACTTAGGCCCTTCCATGATGCCAAGTGGGTGTTCCAGAGAGCTCGGGGCTCTCAGCTCCCCTAACCAGGCTCCACTTCTTCTGTTCTCTGGCCCCATCTCCCCAGCTCCTCCCATCCCCATTACTCCTGCTGCCTATCTTCCATTCCCTAGTTCTCCACTCCATGCCTGCCTACCCCCATCCCCAGCTCCTTTCCCCCTACTCTCCTAGCTCCCCATCTCTCACTTCCTGTTCTCCACTGTCCCAGTTCCTATTGGTCTCAGTCCTCACCACCTCCCCCCCCCCAAACTCCCTGTGTGGGCGTGAGGTTCTCTATAGAGCAAGGTCTGAGCCCTAGCCATTTCTGGAGGGAAAAGGCCCTTTTTCTGTCAGCTGTGTGAGTCTGGAAAGCCCCAGTCATCTCCGAGCCTTGGTGTTTTTGTCTGTGAACTGGGACCAGGTACTGACCAAGGGGAGTAGAGTGAAGGGCTTCAGACATGCCTGGGAATGCCCACCCAGCAATTTGCCTTGTGCCTGGCAGAGACCTCCCACCTTAGGCTTGACCCCTGCATGCTAGCCCTGGGGAAGGGCCATAGTCGGACACCATGCCTGGGTGTCTGGTGCTGGGAGCTGTCCCTGGAGCTGTTCACAGTATCGGTCCAGGCTCAGAAGGGTTAGGGGTTGGGGGTGTGCATACCTGGTGGCCGGTTAGCAGCAGAGCAGTCCATACAAATACGCCTGAAACGCCTCGGGCCAATGCGCTGGTGAGGAAGAGCTGGGGGGCCCCCTGCGAGCCGTTGTCCACGCGCTCCATCTGTGGCCCGGCTGCCACCATGGGCATTGCCGGAGGGGGGCTGGGCGGAAGCCAGGTCGCTGACACAAGGGGGGCTCCAGCTGTCTTCAGAAACCCTGATGCATTCCTCATCTGCAGAAGCCAGCAGAGGAGTGAGAACCCGGGTGAAGGCTCCCGTGGGAGTGTGAGGGACGGGAGGTGGGGCAGGAGGTGGGCAAGGCCATGTGGGTGTCACCTCAGGCCTGGTCCTGCCCAATGCAGTTTCTGCCTGCCCGGCCACCATCCCTAGCACCATCATCCAAAGACGCTTCCCTGGGGGCCCACCATGGCCACCCTTTGTGCGAGTCTGGGTCTGATTTTCCCATTGGTTCTCCTGACTCTGAGCAGTTGTGGGCTGGATCCTGGGTTGACAAGCCCCCTCAGGTTCCTTTGGACCCTGCCTCTCAGATGGCAACTACACAGGAGTGTAAGACTGCTTCTAACCAAGTGTGGGTGACACACCCCTGTAATCCCAGCACTTGGGAGGCCCAGGCAGGTGGGGAGTGAATCTGTTAACACAAGGACCAGCCTGATCTATCTAGTTACTCTGTTTCAGAAAAGAAAAAAAATCTGCAAAGAAACTTAAACCCAGAACAAACAAACAAAAACCCTATAGCTTTTTTCTGCCATGGACTGGGACTTGGGGATCCAGCTGCCTGGAGCATCCCGGAAGGAAGATCAGTAAGCACACCTTCCTGCAGGGGAAGGTGATCCACTCCCTCCCCATCCTCCACCTCCGGTGCCATCCACCCCCACCCAACCTCCGCCTGCCTCTGACCCTGACCAAGTACTCTTCAGGGTCTCACAAGCCCGGGGAGCAAGAGATAGAGTCTGTGCCTGCAGGGAGACAGCGACATTGGACCTCCTTCTTACCCTCAGTTGTCTGTCATGGGGGCGGGAGCCTACCTCTGTGAGCAGGAAGCTCTTTGGCCCGGGCCTTGGAGGCCTAGCCTCCTCTGGGGAAGCCTGGCTGGTCATTCACTAGGCCATGTGGCCCCCCAGTGGAGACCAAGCTTCAGGTTGGGGCAAGGCTGGCCTCAGGAGGGTAGCGCTAGGCTAGGAAAGGCACACAGGGCCTCACCTGGCCAGTGGCCCACCTGGGCTTCAGGCTGAGGGAGGGGCGGAGGGAGGAGAAGCTGAGGCTCGTCCCCGCCCCTGGCGACACTCTATCCCGCTGGCTGTTTGCTCAGCAGCAGCTGGCTTCCAGGAACTGCGTGGCTGGCAGGTGCCCTTCACCTGCTGGCACTAGGTAGTCAGGCTGTTGAGCAGGAAGGGACAGAGGACGAAGTGTCTGCGTGAGCTTTGCAAGCTCAAGGGAGAAGGCCCTGAGGATTCACCTGACACAGAGCTTCTTTCTGGGTGGTGAGAAAGGTCTAGAATAGTACATCTTAACCTTCATGCTTAGACCCTAATATAGTTCCTCATGCTGTGGTGACCCCACAACCACAAAATTATTTCCGTTGCTGCTTCATAGCTGTAATTTTGCTATTGTCATGAATTGTAATGTAAATATCTGTGTGTTTGGGATGATCTTAGGCGACCCCTGTGAAAAGGACATTTGACTCTGAAGGGGTTTTGATTCACAGGTTGACAAAGTGGTGGTTAGTGTGGGTGTCCCCACTGCTCCAGATTTGTGCACTTAAAACTGGGCAGGACTAAGCATGTGGCTCAGTGAGTAGAGTGCTTGCCTAGCATTCATGAAGCTCTGGGTTCCATTTCCTGCACTGCATAAACCGGGCATGGTGGTGCATGCCTGTTAGCCCAGCCCTTGGGAGGTAGAGGCAGGAGAATTACAAGTTCAAGGTCATCCCTGATACAGAACTGTTTTAGTCCAAATTGGGCTATATGAAAGCCTGTCTCACTGAATGAATGAATGAATGAATGAATGAACCAAGGAATAAAAAAAAAAAAAAAGATGGGGAAATTTAGCCAAACTT
Organism: Rattus norvegicus; assembly: GCF_021556685.1. Classification (NCBI taxonomy): domain Eukaryota; kingdom Metazoa; phylum Chordata; class Mammalia; order Rodentia; family Muridae; genus Rattus; species Rattus norvegicus. The sequence continues at coordinate 21,507,077 of NC_141545.1, read as the reverse complement.
CATGGCACAGGCCTGCTGTTCCAGCCACTTGGGAATCTGAGACAAGATAATTCAAGACCATCCTAGGATGCAAAGCAAGTTCAAGACCACCTTGGACAATTTAATGAGACCCTATCTTACAATAAAATGTAAATTGTGTGTAGGAATTGTAGTTCGGCATTAGAGCCCCTGCCTAGAATCCCCCAGTGAGGGGCTGGGGCGTGGCTCAGTGATAGAGCCCCTGCCTAGAATCCCCCAGTGAGGGGCTGGGGCGTGGCTCAGTGGTAGAGCCCCTGCCTAGAATCCCCCAGTGAGGGGCTGGGGCGTGGCTCAGTGGTAGAGCCCCTGCCTGGAATCCCCCAGAGAGGGACTGGGGGCATAGCTCAGTGGTAGAGTCCCTGCCTAGAATCCCCCAGGGAGGGGCTGGGGGCATAGCTCAGTGGTAGAGTCCCTGCCTAGAATCCCCCAGTGAGGGGCTGGGGGCGTGGCTCAGTGGTAGAGTCCCTGCCTAGAATCCCCCAGGGAGGGGCTGGGGGCGTGGCTCAGTGGTAGAGCCCCTGCCTAGAATCCCCCAGTGAGGGGCTGGGGCGTGGCTCAGTGGTAGAGCCCCTGCCTGGAATCCCCCAGAGAGGGACTGGGGGCATAGCTCAGTGGTAGAGTCCCTGCCTAGAATCCCCCAGGGAGGGGCTGGGGGCATAGCTCAGTGGTAGAGTCCCTGCCTAGAATCCCCCAGTGAGGGGCTGGGGGCGTGGCTCAGTGGTAGAGTCCCTGCCTAGAATCCCCCAGGGAGGGGCTGGGGGCGTGGCTCAGTGGTAGAGCCCCTGCCTAGAATCCCCCAGGGAGGGGCTGGGGGCGTGGCTCAGTGGTAGAGCACTTGTTTAGCTTTCTGGGTCCATCTCTAGCACTTCAAAAAGGGTTTGGAAGAATCTGGCATGTAACACTTCTATGGAGAGAAGCTCACCTACCCTGGTTTCTAGAGTGGGTGGGGGCTGTGGCTCTCAGATCTGCTCTGGGCTCATAAGGGTCATAACACTCTGGGTACTTCATGATGTACCCACTCTTCTGGTCCTTTGTGTCATCTGACCCTACCGATGACTTAGTAGACAGGGCTTCAGGCCACTTTCCTGTTGGAGTTGGGATGTGGCCACCGGGGGACTTATCATTTGTCTGGGATACTCCAGAAACAAACAACGGTCTGAGTCTGAGATCTGTCAATCCCCTGCTCCTGGACTTCTCCATCCATGTTTTCTCACCATAGATTCTCCAAGGCCGTGGAGTGAGTGAGTGCCGTGGAGGTCCTTCCCTGACTTCTTAGGCAACTTCCGTTCCTGATATGCAGGCCTTATCTGAGCCACAAGCCAGCTCTTCTCCCAGATACAGCTGCCTTCATGAGGCTGGCTGTTTAGTTACAATGTTCCCCAATCTCATCTCAGTACATTTTCTTCTGAGATCTGTTTGTGTGTTTATCTATCCTTAGTAGGAGTTTTTGGAACCTGGCACTGTGCCTGGATCCCTAATAATTGTGGCCCAGTTACAATGGCCTTGGCCTGAGGGTCTTCTCTTGGCTGGAGTTGCCGTTCCGAAGGGAGTTGCTACTGTGCGGAAGGTGCTTCCCCCAACCCTCCAAGTTCCACTCTGCCCCACAGAGACACCATTCAGTGTGTGGGGACAGACCGTCGACCTCGGTAGCAATGCTTAAGGCCAAAGCCAGCTCTGTTCACCGCATCAGTGGCTTTCAGGTTTGGCAGAGACTGCGATTCACCTCAGTGTACCACTCCTGCTACTGCTGCAAAAAAGGGAAACTGAGGCCTCTCTGGCCCTTGACTGCTTTGTTCCCAGAACCCAGCACAAGAGGTGAGCCCTAGGTTCTACCTCAGTCCATTGGACAGAATGATGAGGCAACAACAGGAAGCACTATGTCATGACATCAGGAGGACTTCCCTGCCTGGCATCAAAGGGCTTCTAGGAAGAGGGTGTTATGCAGAGAGCCTGGAAGGCAGGGAGGCCTGCCTGCTAGGAACAGGGCCAGTAGCATCAGTCAGAGGTGTCCTTGACACTTGGGAAGCCCCTTCAGTCATGGCTGCTAGTGTGGTCCTCATAGGTGTCACACCCCTGGTTTGTTCATGCTTAGCTCTGCCAATCCAGGAAGACCTTGCAGAGTCTGTCTAAGCCTAACCCAGGCCTTGAAGGCAAGAGCTGTGACGCCTCCTGCCATCTCTACTCAACTTCATGCAGTCTTTTCCAGAAGTGACCTCAGCTCTCAGCCTTATCCTGCCTGCCTGTGACCATGTTTGCCTCTCTAAGCCTCAGTTTTACCACATGCAAAGTGGGTTTAATCGGGAACTGGACTGCCCAGCTGGCCTCTATTCCTATTGGCACAGGCTTCTTTTTTCCTTGTCCTCTCCATCTTGGCAGGGTAATGTGGGGACATTTCTGATCATCAGGCCGGTCAGTCACTCTAGAATTCTCAACATAGGTTAGCTATGACTGCCTCTGAGCTGCTGAGAAGAAAAAAAAGGAGATACAGTTTGACCTACCTTCTTGGCAAGGCACAGAAACCCCACCCATTCCTGGCCATCAAGATTGCCCCAACCCCTAATCCCCTCTTCAGAAGTGTCTGCCCCCTGCTGGACACCTATAGTGACTGCAGCATCTTCCCAACGGGATCCTAGGCTTTATGGTCATGGGCAAGCTGTGAGGGTATCATTCATGCATGATAAGAGGGGTCAGGACATCCAGCTCTGTAATGGCTTTATCATCATCATCATCATCATCATCATCATCATCATCTTCTTCTTCTTCTTCTTCTTCTTCTTCTTCTTCTTCTTCTTCTTCTTCTTCTTCTTCTTCTTCTTCTTCTTCTTCTTCTTCTTCTTCTTCTTCTTCTTTTTGAGGCGGGGTTTCTCTGTGTACTGTGGACTTCTCTCTGTAGACCAGGCTGGCCTTGAACTCAGAGACCCACCTGCCTCTGTCTCCCAGAGTGGTGGGATTAAAGGTGTATGCCACCACTGCCAGGCTTTGTAATGGGCTTTACTGGAGATGATGACATCCTCCTGGGTAATGGAGGCCCTTTCCTGGCTCACAACTGGGGCAGGTGAGGTAGAGATGAACCTCTGCTGGGTACACAGTGTGTGTGTTTGGCACACACATCTCTGCCTGGCTAGGGCTTGGGACCATGTTTGTTCTTTGGCTCTGGGACCAGGGAAGGGGCTTGACAATTAGCTCGCCTGGAGAGGGGCTCCACACTCCCCACATAGGACCACAACCCCGAGAGCTGAAGGAGGGGCAGCTGTGCCATGCTGAGCTCAGATACCACCAGGGAGCTGGGACTGGAGGAGTGAGGGGTCCCAGGGCAGAACAGCAAGAGAGAGAGAAGCTAGCTAGCCCCTTGTTCCTGCTCTTTTACACTATTGAGTTAGGCCTCACCGGGGTTGGGGATTTAGCTTAGTGGTAGAGCGCTTGCCTAGGAAGCGCAAGGCCCTGGGTTCGGTTCCCAGCTCCAAAAAAAAAAAAAAAAAAAAAAAAGAGTTAGGCCTCACCAAAGGCCAGTATCACAGGCCACACTGACAAAAGGCTGGACTCTGACCACACCCATATCAGGATAGACCTGCTAGCCCAGATGGGGCAGAGGAACCTCTGACCACTGTTCTCTGTGACCAGGACACCAGAGTCCTGGCCAACCCGGAAAGCTGTATTGAGAGAACAGGGGAGGTGGGACAGCCACTCTGCCTGTTCCTCACTCCCAACCCTGCCCTATGGTCCCCACTTCTGATGTTTGCTGAGGCTCCCACCCCTGGCTTCAGGCTGACCAGTGACAAGTATGTTAGCTCTCTAGTCGCTCTCCAGAGTAGAGGCCGGGCTTTGTTTGCCCTGGGGCTTCGAGGCTACCACCTACTAGGGGTATCAGTTGGCTGAGCCGACAAGTCCAAGTCAGCTCCTGCAGAGCAGGCAGCATGACTTTGGCGTCCACTGACCCCAGGTCCAAATCCTCTGGATCCCCCGCTAGTGTCCATTGTGATCACAAGGAGGTTTGTTTCCACCAGAGCTCTGGCCTTGATTCAAGTAGGTGTGGCAGGGTGGAGTCGGAAGCCAAGAGCCCTTGTGGGTCAAGGTGCTCAGGTGGGTTGAGAGGTCATGGGTGTCTCTCCCTACCCCCTCTATAGGTTCCAGAAAGCCTGGGTGATGAGTCTAGATTGGAAGCCTTCCATGTTGGGGAACCATACAGACACCCCTTCCCTCGGGGGCTTCCCAATATACCTGCTGAGAGCCTAGAATGCATAGGTAGCACCTCCTGGAGGCCAGATGTGGCCTCTCTCTTGGATGGGATCAGCCTTGAGAAAGGGAGGAAGGCCCAGAAAGCTGACATGGCCAAGCCTTGCCTCAGAACCTGTTTATGGTTCTATAGAGGGTCTGGGCACTCAGTGAGGGGGGTGGGGATGGGGACTTGGGTTGCTAATCTCAGATGGCTACCAGCTGCCCTCTTACCAGGCTAGTGAAGCATTGAGAGTCCAGGCAGCTCAGCCGCCCTGGTGTCACACAGAGTGCAGGTGGAGTGCTGGCTTCCACCCATGGGAATGACTATGGTCTGCTTGTGCCCAATGTCCCTAGACCCTATGGTAGGCCATCCTGGCGAGGTGTGGAACCTGCTCCTTACTTCTTCTGCAAGCTATGCCCCCCTCTCCACTCCTGTGCCCACCTCCCTCTCCAGACCGTCCTCTTAGTCTTTGGAGTATCTGTCAGGGCCTGTCCATGCTTGACTTTGCCCCACAGTCAGATGCCAGACTTGGGTGTGGACCTGGGGGCCCTTCACTTAAAGGTGGGCAAAGGCTTGCCCTGGGCCTGAGACCCTCTGTGGTAAGTAGGGAGTCCAGACACAGGTGGAGAAGGCTGATGGGGACAGCAGGATGCTGGTTCTTGGCAGCGAGTTTTACCCCACCCTGTTGCTGTCTAGGGGCCCCGGCTCAGACACCATTCTATTCCTGAGCCAGCCCCACAAGCATGCACACCCACACCCACACAGCTCACCTCCCTGGTGGCTCTGGGCAGCTGGCAGGGCCCACTGGGCTGGTGCGTTGCTTTGGTTTCTCAGTACACACTGTAGTTTCTGGGCTGGATGAGGTCCTGCCTCAGTGTGGTCTGCAGCCCTCTGCTGTCCTCTTCTCAGCATCTGGGGCAGCCCAGACCCCTTGGACTATTGCTGCTGCCGAAGCATGGCTTCTCAGAGGCCCAGAAACTCCTCCCAGGCCTGCCTGGCCTGCCCTGCCTGCCCAACAGCCTTGTTGGGACACACCCTTCACCAGGGCCACACCCTCTGTCATCAGGATTCTGGGATCAGCCTTTCTATGCCTGTCCTGGTCATTGGTGCTCTCAGACCTAGTCCATAGAGCATATGATGCCTAGACGGGTTTGTGACCATGAATCCACATCCAAGCTGGGTTCTCAGGTAGGGTCATGATGCTGGCTGACATGTGCGTACTGAGGGCTAGGGATGACTGGTTTTCCCTCTATCCACACGGCTCACTCTCCTTTCATCTCTGAAGCACCTGAAGGAGGTAGAGGGCCCACCTCACCTCTAACCTCTGATCAAGGTCACTGATACCTGTCACAGGATGGCTGGCAGCAGGAGACATAGGCTAAGTAAGTGCCTACCATGGTTGTCTAGGGCCAGGGGTATGGAAGAGCTTTGAAGGTGGCTGGGTCAGGGTGCGATCAGAGTCTTTCATATTGGGCCAGCAAGATGGCTCAGCGGATAAAAGGGTGCTTGCTACCAAGCCTGATGACCTGAGTTTTGATCCATGGGAACCACACGGTGGGAGAGAAATTACTTCCTACCTGCCCTCCATATGTATGCAATGGACATGCATGCCCTGACACATAAATAAATGTAAAAACCATCACCACCACCACCACCACCACCACCGCCATGGCCACCGCCACTGCCACCACTACAACATCACCACCATCACCACCACCATCATCACTACCACCTCCACCCCACCACTATCACCACTACCACCACCACCACCTCCACCACCATCACCACCACCTCCACCACCACCACCTCCACCTCCACCACCTCCACCACCACCACCTCCACCGCCACCATCACCACCACCACCACCACCACCACCTCCACCACCACCACCTCCACCACCACCACCTCCACCCCACCACTATCACCACTACCACCACCACCACCTCCACCACCTCCACCACCACCACCACCACCACCACCACCACCACCACCACCACCTCCACCACCACCACCACCTCCACCACCATCACCACCACCACCACCACCACCTCCACCACTACCACCTCCACCTCCACCACCTCCACCACCTCCACCACCACCACCACCTCCTCCACCATCACCTCCATCACCACCATCACCTCCACCGCCACCATCACCACCACCACCACCACCACCACCTCCACCACTACCACCTCCACCTCCACCACCTCCACCACCTCTACCACCACCACCACCTCCACCACCACCACCTCCACCTCCACCTTCACCTCTACCACCACCACCACCACCTCCACCACCACCTCCACCACCACCACCTCCACCACCACCACCTCCATCACCACCATCACCTCCACCGCCACCATCACCACCACCACCACCACCACCACCTCCACCACCACCACCTCCACCTCCACCACCTCCACCTCCACCACCACCACCACCACCACCACCTCCACCACTACCACCACTACCACCTCCACCTCCACCACCTCCACCACCTCCACCACCACCACCACCTCCACCACCATCACCTCCACCACTACCACCACTACCACCTCCACCTCCACCACCTCCACCACCTCCACCACCACCACCACCTCCACCACCATCACCTCCATCACCACCATCACTACCACCTCCACTACCACCACCTCCACCATCACCACCACCATCATTACCATCACCACCTCCACCACCACATCACCACCTTTACCACCACCACCTCCACCATCACCACCACCACCAGCGCCAGCGCCAGCACCAGCAGCAGCACTGCCATTACCACACCACTACCACAATCCCCACCATCATCATCATCTTGTGTGTCCCACATCTTTGGTACAGCGTTGGGGAGTTGTAACTGGCCCTGTTTCTGCAGTCTGCCCAGTGTTTCTCATGTTCTGGGTGGTCCTGCCAGGTCTTTCACTTGGAACTCTCTCCCCAGCTCCCTACGCCTTCCAATCACCCTTTATGCCAGTGCCTTTGTGTTCAGGCCCACCATGGTGGAGGCCCTCTGTCCTTACCCTCCAGGCCTTTGTGTCTGTGTGGTGGGGATGGGCTCAGGGCTCCATGCAGCCTTATGCAGTGGGCTCTGGGGACTGGGGCCTAGGTAGCTCTCTTCTACCTGACTTGGGCTTGTATCTAAGGATTTCTCTCACATGAGCAGGGCTCTGGGGTCTTTCATCTCCTGGTCCTTGTATAATCTGTTTATTCTCACTTCCAGCTGACCCAAGCAGCCTTGACTCTACTGACAAGTCTGGACATGTGATGGCAAACTGTAAGCTAATGCCCTGGTAATGCCCCTGCGGTCACCCTGTAGGGTGACCCTGTAGGCTCCTGACGTCACTCCCAGTGACCACTGCTGCAGCTGCTCACTTGGGGCTTACCATTTGTTTATTTATTTAGTATTTATTTATTTATTTATTTATTTATTCAGTGTGTGTGTGTGTGTGTGTGTGTGTGTGTGTGTGTGTGTGTGTGCGTGCGCGCGAGCACAGTTCAGGCAGCTGTTTCATTTGCATGGCTTTTACATGGGTTCTGGAGATCTGAGTTCCAGTCCTCAAGCTTGGTAAGCCCTTCACCCCAGCTCTGGGACTCTTTTTTTTTTTTTTTTTCCTTTTTCTTTTTTTCAGAGCTGGGGACCAAACCCAGGGCCTTGCGTTTGCTAGGCAAGCGCTCTACCACTGAGCTAAATCCCCAACCCCAGCTCTGGGACTCTTAATTTGCCAGCCCTCAACCCCAAGCGAGACCAGTTCACTGGCATGTCCTGTGTCCTGTGCGCTGCTCGCCTGCTGCTCGCTTGGTCATAGGGGGGGTGGGTGGAGCTTGGTCGGCCTCCCGGAAAGGCACCTGCAGGGCCTTCTGAGGACTCTACAGAGCCAACTCACTGACTGAACAACGACACGATTTTCCTAGCCACTGGGAGGCTGCCTGCTTTCAGCAGAAAACTGCTAAAAAGACCTCATGGAAGGCAGCCTGCCTTGTGGCATGTGCACTAGGAGTTTACACATCTACCCTGGGTGTGCACCACATGCGGCCCCTCTAGCCACAGAAATACTTTCTATCCAGAAATTGCTGGCACTGTGGATCTCTTCTGGGTGACACAGGTCTCTTTTTTTTTTTTTTTAAAGATTTATTTATTTATTTTGTATATGAGTACACTGTAGCTGTCTTCAGACACACCAGAAGGGGACATCAGATCCCATTACGGATGGTTGTGAGCCACCATGTGGTTGCTGGGAATTGAACTCAGGACCTCTGGAAGAGCAGTCGGTGCTCTTAACCACTGAGCCATCTCTCCAGCCCGACACAGGTCTCTTTTAAGAGTTATGGTGGCAGCAGAGGAAGCCCTGGCCAAGTGACTTCTCCGGTAGAGCCTTGTCTGATTTACACACCAGATCTGGGCAAGGGGCACCGGCTTAGATGATTAAGGTATCTGGTATTGGTCTGTGTTTTATGGGTACAGACAGCTCGGGAGCAGCTATAAATACCGCTCAGCTCGGAGAGGGAACAGGTTCAATTACAGGTGAGTTTGGGTACCCCTTCCCGGGCAGGCAGCCTCTAGCCCTACACACAGACTGAGCGAGGGTCCCTTTATGTTCCCAGCTGTCACTTAGCATGTGGAATACACTCTGACCCTAAGGATCAGGTGTTCCCATCACCTGCTTTTTTGGGGTGGTGGGGGGCTGGAGGGGATGGCTGGAAAGGAAACCGCTTGAAACAGGGCCAGAGGCCTGAAAGCAAAAGCAGCATTCCTGAGCCCCACTGACTGACGGAGCTGGCACCAGTGCACGAGCTCTAACAGGGCCTGGTGGCTGGGAGCAGCCGGGCAGGTGTCCAGGCGCTCCATCTGGGCTCTTCCACCGGGGAGCAGCTGCTGCATGGCCTCTGAGGCATAGACAGGTGTCAGAAATGGGTTGTTGACAGGGATGTAATGGCTCCCCAGATGGGGCCATCTGATCTGGCTGTGTTGTCTGCTTAGGGACCAAATTAGAAAACCAAAGGCGGGGCTGGGGATTTAGCTCGGTGGTAGAGCGTTTACCTAGGAAGCACAAGGCCCTGGGTTCGGTCCCCAGCTCCGAAAAAAAGAACCAAAAAAAAAAAAAAAAAAAAGAAAAAAAAAAAAAGAAAACCAAAGGCACAAACCTGAACTTGGCCCTGGCCTTGAGCTCCGCCCAGGGTGCTGTCCAGATAAAGAAGCTGGGGCTTGTAGGTTGATTGTTTATCTGAATAATCACGGGCTGATACCGAGACCTTTGTACAGGGCCACCTCACAGGGCTCCCCGGAGCATATCCTGCTTTGGCTGGCTCTGCCAACTGTGCGTATCCAACCCTGGTCTTTCCTTCATCCAAGTGGCTTGGGAGATTTCCTGATGGTCCATGCTCTCTACAGGCTGATGGTAACTGGGATGATGGGTAGGAAGGGGCACTGGGTGGGGACTGCCAGATCCCAACACCAGCCTACCCAGGGGACATAAAGGAGTGGAGAAACCAGGGTCTGGGAAAGTGTGGGAAAGGTGCCTACCACGAATGGGGGTGTAGATGGGATAGTGGCTGGGAGGTGCAGTAGGAACGGGGCTGAAAGAGGCTCTGGGACACTCCTGTCCTAGGTAGTAACACCTTACAGAAGTCTGGCAGATACTGGACACGTACAAGCAGAGCAAGGGTGGCCATGCAGGTGGGCTCCTACAGATGGGCTGGATGGGAGATCCATGGGGTGGGGTGTGGGAGGCAAGAGGTGAAAGGATGATCCTGAGTTCAAGTCTGCAGTTCCTACCCATCTCAGATGACTTGGCTTTGGCTTGCAGTCCCTCCCCATTTGCCTCTGGAGAGGCCAGAAGCTTCCCACGGGCAGGGGAGCAGGGCTCAGCACACAGCAGGGCAGGGGAACAGGGCTCAGCACACAGCAGGGCAGGGGAACAGGGCTCAGCACACAGCAGGGCAGGGGAACAGGGCTCAGCACACAGCAGGGCAGGGGAGCAGGGCTCAGTACACAGCAGGGCAGGGGAGCAGGGCTCAGCACACAGCAGGGCAGGGGAACAGGGCTCAGCACACAGCAGGGCAGGGGAACAGGGATCAGCACACAGCAGGGCAGGGGAGCAGGGCTCAGCACACAGCAGGGCAGGGGAACAGGGCTCAGTACACAGCAGGCACCGACCTTCAGAAGGATCAATACTTGCGGCTAGCTAGTCCTGACTTGTTCTAAGTGAAAAGTGGCCAGACAAGTTTACTGCCCATCTCTGGACCTAGAGGACACCAAGTCAGCAAGTCTGTCATTTCCTGAACACAAGGGTGACATCCTGAGCCCTGGAAAGGCTCTGGTTCTCTACCTGGCCTTTCTGCGGTCTCTTCTCCACTGGTGACCATCAGAATGTCAGGGCAGATTCTCCATTGGACTTTAGAAATTCCCACTCAGCTGTGATCAGGGACCACCCCCATCCCTATGGCAGGAGACCCCGACAACTCTGGGCACAAAAGCCAGCCTATGTCAGAACCTCTCCTCCTCTCTGAGTTTCTGCTCCCCCAGCCCCCCCCCCCATCTCTGGATCTCCCATCCAGCCCATCCTTAGGGACCCACCTGCATGGCCACCCTTAGTCTGCTTGCCACATGCCCATGGCCCCAGCACAGGAGGGACAGTACCCAATGCTGGCTGAACGCATGCCTAGGATCTACCTCACACCCAGCAACCACGTATTGCACTTTAGCTGAATAGGTTTCCCTCCTGCCTCAGGTGTCCTGAAGTGAGTCTCTAAATATGCCCATAACGTCTCAGGATCACTGAGAAGGCCAGCCAAGTACTTTAGATTTATTTTTAATAAAAAAGTCTTCCCACAAGTGCTGCCGCACACCCGGGGTTACCAGTCCCCATAACTGGCCGCTATTTCCACTCAGTGGATGCACCTGCTGCAGCCCAGAACCGTTTCCAGTACCCCAGGCAGAACACAGTAGCCATGCAGGGAGACTGCCCTGGGACTAGAAGGCTGTTTCCAGCTTCGAGGGCTAACGGCAGAGAAGGAGCTCTGTCCTGGTGCTGGAAAGACAGGTTCCAAGACCTCGCTCACAGAGAGTCCGCCATGTTGGAGCGTCTTGCACTGCTGACTGCGGGTCACCACACTTGGCACAGCCGGATCACCTCCTTCAAGGCCTTCAGCCTCTCCATGTTCTTCTCCTTCACAGCCATGGCCAGGAGGACGGCTCTGTCTCCTGCTTCTTCAGACACGAATGCTACCAGGTTCTTTGCAAAGACATGGATGAGAGGCTGGGGAAGGAGGGAAAGAAGATAGTGCCATGACTACACGAAACCACATCTGTTTCTTTTTGTAAAGACATGTTGTGGTGTTCTGTAGTATCATGGAATGCATATATAGCCCAGGCTGGCCTCCAACTCGTGGCAATCATCTGCCTCAGCCTCTTGTGCTAACACATCCAGCTTTATTTGTTTGTCCTTTTTTTAAGTGAGTGTGTGCGTGTGCGTGTATGAGGAGGCCTGAGGACAACCTGAGGAATCATCCTCAGAATGCCAAGCATCTACTCTGGGGCAGGATCTCTTACTGACCTGCAAGTCACTAATTAGGCCAGAATGCCTGAGAAGCAAGCCCCGGGGTCCTTCTGTCTCTGCCTTCCGGGAATGGACCACATTGGCAGGCTTTTTGTTTTTGTTTTTTGAGACAGGGTCTCTCTATGTAGCCCTTGCTAGAACTTGGCTTCAAACCTACCCGGATCGGCCTGAGTCAGCCTCCCTAGTGCTGGGATTAAAGGCATGTGCCACCAAGCCCGGCCCCACACCTAGCCTTTTTGTGTGAGTTCTGAGGATCAAACTCAGGTTGTGCTTGCAAGCACTTTATGAACTGAGGGATTTCCTCAGTCTCCATTGATGTATTTATTCATTCATGTATTTGTTTTCGATGAGACAAGAGTTCACTATTTACCTATTGTTGTTGAGAGAAGAGGTCACTAAGGTAGCCCTGTCTGATCTGGAACTTGCTATGTCGACCAGGCTACTTCAATCTGCCAAGTGCCAAGATTAAAGATGTGCACACAGCCATATTAGTCTCCACTAATATATAATATTAGAATATCAGGCTTGCATGCCTTTAGCCCCGAGCCATCTCAATGTTTCCTACCTTTTAATAAAGGGTGTCATGTAGCCCAAGTTATGGAGCTGGAAATGAAACTGAACCCTGATTCTCCTGGTCCCACCTCCTGAGTGCTGGGACTACACCAGCCAGCATATCACCATAACCAGTGGTTTTTTCTTTTCTTCTTTTTTGGGGGTGGGGGAGGGTGGGGGGAAGCAGGGTCTATCCCTAGCTGGCCTCAAGCTCACTGTATACTCAGTCTGACCACAAACTTGCAGTTCTGCTGCGGCCTCCTTCCTGAGAGGATGACAAGGTATGTATAGCCACACCCAGGTCAGACACTGTATTTTTCTGATGCTTTCCTTAAGGGACCCAGACCAGCTTCTCATGCTTTCCCCTAAATCCCCTAAGCTAAGACAGCAGTGACTCAGAGTGCCAAGTGGACTGCACGGAGCAGACACAGCGAACTGCCCACGAGGCATCATTAAGATTTCTCCTTGGTGCCTCTGCCTACCATCTCTCTGGTTAACGCTAATCGAGACAGACTCCGAAGGGGCTGCTGCCAAGACTCAAGAAGCAGACATAAACACGCCATCAGACAGGGTCAAACTGAGGAGATGGCTGTGTCCTAAAAATCAATACCTCCCCGAGTGCTCAGTAAAATGCTGACGCGCTGCGAGAAGCATGGCTCGGGCTAGCCGGGACACCTCAGATCAGAAAGATCCTGAAAAATGCTCACTGTGCATACCATACCTTGGGTGTGTGTGGAAGTGTGCCTACCAGACACCCCATATCCCTATGGGTGTCAAATGGGACAAATGACACCAGAAAAAAAGATTCAACTCCATTACCTCGTCCTGCCCGAGAAGGACTTTTGTGGTGAGCACTGGTTTGCTGATGTCATTGGCTACATTGCTGGGCTCCAAGGAGACTAACGTACCCATCTTCCCGAATTGGGTCACCACAACCAGGATGTGGCTGCTGAAGGCCGTGCAGACCACCTGGGTGGGCACACCGCATACCACCTCTGTCTTCTGTTTAGATACTACCAGTGGTTTGTCTTCCATGGCTCCGTTCTTCAATGGAGGCTTTAGTTTTAAAAGAAAAGAAAAAGAGGGATGAAGCGATCAGAGTCTGATATAACCTGGAGCTCCAAAGCAGAAACGTTGAACAACCCATTTCAAGCTGCAAATGGTGGCACATGTCTGTCATCCCAGCACAAGGGAGGCTGAGGCTGGAGAATCCCGACTTCGAGGCCAGCCTGAACTACACCGGAGAGACCCTATTATCAATACCACGCCCCAACTCAAAAGCAAGTGTGCGCATGCTCATGAGGCTTTTGTTAGGATTCTTTGTTCCGCCGCGCTGCTTGCAATTATGGCCATTCCCATGACTAGCGGTCTTCCACTTCTAGATACGAGGGATGAGGGAAACCGCCGAGCTCACCGGGGAACCCCGGCCGCACTGGACTGGGGAATGGCTGGATCACTACTGACAGCAATTGGGACCAAAACCCTCAGCAACCAGCGCTCACCACACTAGCAGTGCCAGAAAGATGTCTCAGTGAGCAACTCAGCTAGCTCTGGCTTGGCAGAAGCGCTGGCGAGAACTTCCGGTTCCGGTCCGTTGAGCCTAAGGTCCCTGGATCCTCGCAGTCCCAGAGCCTTCCGTTCCGCGCTGCAAAGGAGAAGTCCAAGCTTCGTGTTAAAGGGACAATGTGCCTGTCGAGCTTCAGGACCTCGTGGGCAGTGCTTGAACCCCAATGTAGGGGACTTTGTGTCCTAGCTGTGGACTGGGATGGCAATAAGAATTAATATTTATTTTCACTTGGTGTGTACCTGGCTTTGGCTAAGGAACACTTTATAGTAACTTATTTTGTCTGTCTGTCCATTTTGCCTTTTTTAGTCATGGTATCTCTGCGTAGCCCTGGCTGTCCTGGAACTCACAATGTCAACCAGGATGGCCTCTAACTCAGAGGGAGGCCTGCCCCTCCCGAGTTCTGGGTTCTCCTCCTCCTCCTCCTCCTCCTCCTCCTCGTCGTCCCCCTCCTCCTCCCTTCCTCTCCTCTTATTTATTTTGAGTCGCAAGTATCCTAGGTTGATTGAGAAAAATCTTGAACTTTTTTTTTTTTTTGGTTCTTTTTTTTCGGAGCTGGGGACCGAACCCAGGGTCTTGCGCTTCCTAGGCAAGCGCTCTACCACTGAGCTAAATCCCCAACCCCAATCTTGAACTTCTGATTCTCCTCCTTCCACCTTCTGAGTACAGAGATGACTGGAATGCACCACACGCATGGTTACTCGGTATGAGGATAACATCCGGGAATTTATGTAAGCTAAGCAAGCATTCACCAACCCTCATTTTTCTAAAAAGAGATTTATTTTATGTCTGTGAGTGCACTGTAGCTGTCTTCAGACACACCAGAAGAGGGCATCAGATCCCATTATAGATGGTTGTGAGCCACCATGTGGTTGCTGGGAACCGAACTCAGGATCTCTGGAAGAGGATTCAGTGCTCTTAACTACTGAGCCATCTCTCCAGCCCTCCAGCCCTCATTTAATCTTTTTTCTCCTTCCCTCTTTCCTTCATTTTCTTTCTTTCTTTCTTTCTTTTGGGTATTGAGGAACAAGTCTCATTTATATTAATTATTGCTCATCTTGCAGGATACTTAAAAGAATTAGACAGTATTTGTTTGTTTTCTTATTTATTTACATGAGTATTTTTGCCTTCCTGTAATGCCGCGTGCATGCAGTACCCACAGCGGCCAGGAGAGGACGCTGGACTCCCTAGAATTGGAGTTATAGACAGTTATGGGCTGTCATGTAGGCGTGGGAAGCAAGAGCAACAAATGCTCTTTTTTTTTTTTTTTCTTTTTTATTTTTTTCCGGAGCTGGGGACCGAATCCAGGGCCTTGCGCTTGCTAGGCAAGCGCTCTACCACTGAGCTAAATCCCCAACCCCAACAAATGCTCTTAATGGTGAGCTGTTAAATTAAAACAATTATTTCTTAGAAGTAGAGATTGTAAATGGAACATATCCCCCACCCCCATTCCCTCCCACTGCCCCACTGCCCTTTTCCCCTCCCTTTCTGTTAGGTCTCTTTGTTTTCCTAAACACACACACACACACACACACACACACACACACACACACACACCGTTTTAGGAACCACCAGTTAGAGAAAATATACAGTATCTGTCGTTCTGAGACTGGCCTAATTTGGTTGACATGATTCTGTTCAGATTCATCTGTTTTCAAGAATAATATAACCTCATTCTTTTGTGTGTGTACATATGCGTGGAGGTCAGAGGTCAGTTTCCTCAGGATCTGTCCACACATCTTCTTTCTGGCTTTTGTTCTTTTCTTTCCTTCTCTCACTCCCTCTTTTTTCTCTTCTGGAGGCAGATTCTCACTGTGCAGCCTTGGCTGGCCTGGTCTCATTCATTTGTCTGTGCTTGGGTTAAAGGTGTGTGCTGTCACCATGTCCCCTACACCTTGTTTCTTGAGCCAGGCCTGGCCTAGAGTTTACTAGTTCAGTTAGCCTGGCTGTCAGCAAGACTAGGGAACAGGTCTAGGATTGCTGGGATTGCAGGCTGTACCAGATTCCCAGGCTTTAAAATATGGCTTTGAGGATTTTATTTTATTTCTTATTTCTTAATTTTTATTTTTTTGTGTGTGTTTGTTTTGTGTGTGTGTGTGTGTGTGTGTGTGTGTGTGTGTGTGCGTTTGCAAGGCAAAAACTTTACTGACTAGCCATCTCCCCAGCCCCATCTCATTCTTCTTTATGGCTGAATCCCCCACTCCATATTTTCCTTACCCATTCCTTTGTAGTATGCCTAGATCATTTTTTTATTATTTTTTTAAAGATTTATTTATTTATCATTTATGTGAATACACTGTCACTGTCTGCAGACACACCAGAAGAGGGCATCGGGTCTCATTACAGATGGTTGTGAGCCACCAAGTGGTTGCTGGGAATTGAACTCGCAACCTCTGGAAGAACAGTCAGTGCTCTTAACCGCTGAGCCATCTCCCCAGCCCCCCTAGATCATTTATTTAACCATCAGAGCTCCCTAAGACAGAAACACTGTGAGCACCCTTTGAAAATAAAGTGCTTTGACCTTACCCTCACCTTCCTGGACGTCCATTCAACTTGATGCCTGGCCCGGTTCCCTGACCCTTGCTGAGACCCAGAGGATGCTGGAACCTGGGCCACTGACCCTTACCAGGTTCCAGCTAATGCCTGGAGCCCCTGACCCTCACTAAAGTTCAGGGGAAAGTAGGAGGAATCTCTGTCCTGCAGAATGAGTTTGGCAAAAGCCTCACCAGGAGAGAAGTTTCACCGACTGGGAAAGTCATGGTCAGATACTGGGAGAAAGTGCAGCCTCGAGCCCCTTCCCAGAGGTTGGTAGTCTGGAAAACTCCACCCCAGAAGCCCTTCGGTGCCTGCTGCTGACGGGTCTGAAAAGAGCCGCACTTCTGCTTACACACTAAAGTCCTTAGACAGCTCAGGCATTTTCCTCCATAAATTTACCCTCTCTTTCCTTGAGTTAATGACTCCTTATCCAAGCTCCATCGAGTCGTACGAAGCTTGCATCTTCCAAAATGACTTCTTGGGGGTGTAAAAGAAAAGGCACGCTTACAAAGCATGGCGGGAGTAGACGGAGATCGAGAGGAAACGAGTTTCCGAGCGTTCTCGCAGTTGGCACGTGAAGGGGGAAGATTAGAGTTTCGTGCCACTAATACTCAAGAAGCAAGGAGCGTATAGATTTCTCAGCAAAGTCTTTTTGTCGGTTCTAAATTTAAACACCCGTCCGCCCACACACCGCAAAAGCAAATTGCTGTCGTGTTGCTTTGCCTGGAGAAATGTTGAAAAGCTTTTGATCCACCTTGTTATGCTTTCTCTCTCTCTGAGGCTGAGGTCCAAGAACACTGCCTTCCCAGCACACGGAAGCTCTGGACACATACTTATCACCTTTGCAGAGGGGAGGTCGGAGAACAAGGTGGACAGCGTTCTGGTCATGTCGTCAAACAACTCTGAGGGGTCAACTTTGGGCTGGTTTGGGTCTGAAGGAAAACAGAAGATTTTTGGTTTTGTTTGTTTTTTAAAAGGGTGTGTCCACCTGAGCTGCTGTTGCTTTAGGAAAGGGACTTCTCCATGGCTTAAATGGATGAGTGGTTGGGGCTCACACACTCAGGGCTCAGTGAGAAAAGCACTTTCTCTGCAATCTTGAGGACCTGAGTTCAAATCCCCAGAGCCCATGTAAAAGCCTGGTGAGGTAATATATGTTTGTAATCCTGGTGCTTTTCGGGAAGATGGGAGATGCAGACAGGAAAATCCCTAAAAGCCTGAGGGGTGTATTCAGCTCTAAACAAGATGGACACTGAGAGTCAAAACTCGAGGTTTTCCTCTGACTTCGGTGTGTGCTGCAGTATAAGAACTTCCCCAGGTGGGGCTGGGGATTTAGCTCAGTGGTAGAGCGCTTGCCTAGGAAGCGCAAGGCCCTGGGTTCGGTCCCCAGCTCCGAAAAAAAGAACCAAAAAAAAAAAAAAAAAAAAAGAACTTCCCCAGGCACACATCACACACAAAGATAAGTTAAAAAACACGAGTCTCGTTAATTTTTGGCTGTTCTCTAGCGTGTGTTGGAGGGATTGTTGCACTGGCAAGAAAGACAATCCCCCCTTTTAAAATTTTATTTATTTTTATTTCAAGACAGGATTGTACTATGTAGCCCTGGCTGTCTTGGTGACTCCCTCTGTAGACCAGGCTAGCCTTGAGCTCACAGAGCTCTCTGCCTGTTTCACAGAGGTTTCCAAAGTGCTGGGATTAAAGGTATGTGTCACAAGGCCAGGCTGGAAAGAAACTTTAGTAATCACATTTAAAACGGCTGTTTCTGGGGCTGGAAAGATAGACAGTTTGGCGATCGCAAGCACTTGCCGCTCTTGTCGTTTCGAGTTTGGGTTGGGTCCCCACACCCACATACGGTGGCTCGAAACCACCTGTAACTCCAGCTCCAGGGAATTTCATGCCCACTGATAACATTGGTTCACATGCATGCAACCCTTTATATATAAAAATTATATATACATATACATATACATACATACATGTATGTGTGTGTATGTATATATATATATATATATATATATATATATATATATATATATATATATATATATATGAATGACAGTTGTAGGGATCTGAAATGTCCCTTTTAGGCTCATGTGTTTGAAAACATGTGGTAGATGCTGTGGAGCCCTAAGGAGTTGGAGCTTGGCTGGAGGACCTGGGTCACAGAAGGCGAGCCTGGAGGCTTTGTACGCAGACTCCACTTCCGCTTGATGCTTAGCTCTTGAGTAGTGGATACATTGTGACTGGTGAGCGTCCCGCTTCTGCCCCCACATCTGCCCTGCCTGCAACTCACCACGGTGGACTTTACCTTTCTGGAACTAGGAACCAGAATCCCCTTCCTTAAATTGTCTTTGTCAGGGCATTTTATGACAGCAACAGAAAAACAAATAAGACAACAGTGGAATTAATGGTGCCAATGGCGGGGTGGGGGGAGGTGGGGGGGAGGGGAGAGTTTTATTAAGGTCGAGTGTGGTAGACCATTCCTGTAACCCAGCACTTGGGAGGTTGGCAAATTTGAGGCTGGGAGAAGGTGAATTTGAGGCTACCTAATGAGACCCCGGCTGAAAATCGACTTGAGAGGCTGGGAAGCTCTGGGGATAGCACTTGCTTAAGTGTGCATATAGCCACCGTTTGATCCCCAGCGCTGCATGAAACAGATCGTGATGGTGCACTGTCATGTTTGGCTGAGAGGTTAAGGCGGGAGGATCAGGAGTTCAAAGACAGCCTGGGCCACATCGTGAGTTTAAGGCTAGCCTGGGATACATGAGATCGTGTCTCAAAAACAAAACGATTGAGGTTGCCAGAGAGACGGTTCGATTAGTGAGAGACCCGGCTGCCCTTTCAGAGGAACCGACTTTGAACTGCAGTACCTACTAGGCCACTAACAATCCCCTATTTCCTGCTCCACGAGGTCCACTGTCCTCTTCCGGCATCTGTGTTCACCAGGCAGGCATGTGCTCATGTGTACCCAGGCAAAACACCCATACACATAAGCAATTTAAAAATACAAACGTAATAAAAATAAAGTGGTTGAGAAGTTGTCTTGAGGGTCTGGAGAGATGCCCCAGGAGTTAACTCTCGCTGCCCTTCCAGTGAACCGTAGGGTATGTGGGACCGTGGGCCTCCTTCCTGACTTCCTCTCCATGTGGGACACTGGAGGGAGGAGATGAGGAACCACAGCCTTCATCCCAGACCTTGCCTTCCCCTCTCAGTCTGGTGTGTAGCGGCGTTCGACGAGGAAACAGGCTGTGGACCCATTCCAGACTTTGCCCCGTCTTCTCCAACCAGTGTACCCGCGGCACCTGGACGCCCACGGCAGAGCTCGGATCCACAGCGAGTTGGTTGTTTGCCCAGCACCCAGTATACATCGCATACCTTCATACAGACACATACATAAAAATACATTAAAACATTATTTAAAATTTTTTAAAGCTGTCTTGGAAATTAAAACTCCAGATACCACAAATTTGTCTAATACTTGATACATTTCAGTTATGAATGTAGTCAGGATTAACCTACAGAAATAACAAAGATTACAGAGTCAATTGCATATTTATAGGGTCACAATTTTTTCTAGCAAGCTGGATGGTGGTTCGCCCATGATTCTCCTGGAGGACTTTCCAATTCTGTAGTAATGATGAATGGGGTGGTTTTATATTTACTTGCTTTTTTTTTTAGGGTGCTAGTTTCTCACTGGATTTTCAATCAAATGGCTTCTTTTGGAAGGATCATCAGTTGGCACCCTGGCAACCTTTCTATGTGTGCACCATGCATGTAGAGGTCAGAGGACCTTCCTTGGCTTGGAACTCACAAAGTAGGTTAGGGTAGCTGGCCTGGGGGCTTCTAGAAGTCCCTGGAGCCCACCATCAGCTTTTTGTCAGTGATTCAACCTCTTTCGGACAGTTCACACAAAGAGTTCCTACAGTCTGTGAGTTTTTTTTTTTTTTTTAATCTGTCTTCTTCACTGAGCACCAAAGCTAGGAAGTTCTCTCACAGCATGACCTGTGTCTGCACTTCCTTCCTTCTTGCTGGATCCTTTCAGGGATTAAATGAGATGCCATTTGCCAAAAGCCTTCATTTTGGGGGACCTGACACATCCAAGGGACTTGCTAAAGTTTCCATCCCTTCTCAGGTCAACAGGGCCACCTCTGCCAATGGACAAACATAGTAGGTCTTTCTCTCTGCTCTCTCTACTCACAAGCATTTGCAAGTGGAAGCACGGTGAGTCAGGCCAGTGAACACATCTGTGTTCTCAGAACTTGGGAGGCCAAGACATGAGAAGTGTGAGTTCTAGGTAGCCTGGGCTACTTAGTGAGACTCTGCGAAATGATCATTCTCGGTTGTTAATGTGTGTGGGTCTGGAATCAGCCAACAGTGAGCCACTGAGCACACCTGTAAGGGACTTCCTTGATCCATTTAACTGAAGTGGAAAGACCCATTCTACCGGCAGGAGGTACCTTCTGTTAGCAGCTCAGATAAAAAGAAGTCTGAGAAAGGAAAGTGTTTTTTTTTTTTTTTTCCTATTTTGTTGTTATCTTGCTGCCACTGCCACCAGAACCCAGCTTCTTTAGCCGTCCAGTGTGGACCAAAGACCTCTGCAGAAACCCTCTGCCTTCAGCACTGACTGGGAATGCTGAGACATCCAGCCTAGGGATGGACCAAGTTCCCATTCCCTTCAGTGTGAGGCAGTCATTGCCAGACTACCCAGACCACTTTATATAAATAAACCTGCTAAGTGTCCTTTTAACGTAAAGCCATTCTGTTCCTCTAGAGAATGCTGACTTACACATCTTATTTAAAAAAAATTAATAAAAATAATTCAAAGAAGGACAAGAGCTGGCTGTGTGGGAACTGTACTGCCCCCGTAGTTCCCACCCCAGGCTTGGTGAGTCTTAAAGGAGCTTCAGAGACATAGTTCCTTCCGCCAGCTGTGCTAGGATGATGGCTTAGAGGTGGGTAACAAGGAAGGAGTCAGGGTGTGGGCAGTGACTGCCTTTGGGAGCTTTCTTAATGCTAGTCCCTCTGCAGCTGAGGGCTGATGGATGGGTGGGGGGATGGGTGGGGGGATGGGTGGGTGGGGGGATGGATGGATGGATGGATAATGAGAGGTTGGGAGGATAGGTGGGTGGGTGGATGAATGGATGGGTGGGTGAGTGAATGGGTGGATAGGTGGGGGGGATGGGTGGATGGGGGGAATGGGTGGATGGGTGGATAGGTGGGTGGGTGGGTGGGTGGATGGATGGGTGGGTGGGTGGATGGATGAATGGGTGGGCGAGTGAATGGGTGGGTGGGTGGTTGTCTTAGTTTGGGTTTTATTGCTGTGAACAGACACCATGACCAAGGCAACTCTTATAAGAACATGTAGTTGGGGCTGGCTTACAGGTTCAGAGATCCAGTCCATTATCATCAAGGCAGGAACAAGGCAGCACCCAGGCAGGCGTGGTGCAGGAGAAGCTGAGAGTTCTACATCTTCATCTGAAGGCTGCTAGCAGAATACTGACTTCCACGCAGCCAGGGTGAGGCTCTTAAGCCCACAACCACAGTGACACGCCTACTCCAAGAAGGTCACATTTTCTAATCCTGCCACTCCTGGGCCATATACAAACCATCACATTGGTAGATGGCTGGGTGGATGTGGACGTGTGGATGTCTCATCCCTCTTCTCCCGTCCCAGGCTCTGCAGTTGACACTTAGCTCCATCAGTGCCCTTGCCTGTCTCCTGCTGAGTGGTGCTTTGGGCTTCACTGAATGCTCATTTATTTAATGTGTATCATGCATGTGTGTGTGTATGATACATGTGAGTGCCTTGGAGGTCAGAAGATGGCTTTCAGGAGTTGGTCCCTGTCTTTCCACCTTGACTTCTGCTTGAGAAACATGTTTGCCATGAGGTTTTTGGGGTGGGGAAAGGATTAAAATCAACCTATTTAAACCGGTACATATTTTTTAGAACAAAACACAGGGTTGTCTGTATCAGGTGTCCCCAAAAGAAATTGTGAATTCCACTAGAACCAAATCCAATGTATAAAACTCTAGAGCAGGGATTCTCAACCTTCCTAACGCGTGACCCTGTTGTGGTTTGCCTTGGAGTTCTCTCTGAATTTGTAAAATAAAGGCAAGAGCTCGAGATTTGGGCAGAGGGAGGAGTCGGGAGCGAGAGGGGAGGAGTCAGGAGAGGGGAGGAGTCAGGAGGAGGAAGAGTCAGGTGGGGGAGGAGTCAGGGGAGGAGAAAGGAAAGAAGCGAGGAGAGAGTTGTCGTGGGAGAAGGAGAAGCTGGAGACCTGGCAAATAAAAGGTGCAAGGGATGAGGGATTTGGGAGCTAGGAATAGGACAGTGTAGGGTGGATCTGCCCAATCTAGACGCTAGATTGTTTTCATATTAATTGAGTCGCGTTTTCTTTGTACTGGCCGATTCGTGGTTGGAGAGGAAACTGCAACAAACTGCAACAAGACCCTTTATCAGTTCCTCCTCACGGTGGCCCTCAACCATAACAGTATTTTCATTGTTAATATTGTCAAATGTAACAGTATTACATTTCAGAAATGTAATTTTGCTACTGTTATGAATCATAATGTAAATATCTATGTTTCCTATGGCCTTAGGTGACTTCTGTGAAAGGTCCCCACAACCCACAGGCTAAGTCCTACACTCAAGGAACATTCACATGTCAGGTCTGATCTGACCTGTACAGGGTCTGAGGTCACAACATTTATTCCTATGATGAGCCTTTAACCAGTTACTCATGACTCTCCTTCCTGTGTCTTCCAATTACTGGGATGACAGGCACCCTCCACATCGTCTGGCTCCAACCACTGACCCTAGTATGTATGTGTGTGTACACTACACACATACATATACACAGTATACACATATATATATACACATATACATATATGCACATTATACATATACACATGCACATGCACACACACATATATACATGTATAAACATTATATATATGTATATATATATATGTATATATATATACGTGTGTATGTGGGAGCACTGTGCCACTGCACGCATCTCCATGCGTCAGAAGAGAACCTGTAGGAGTGGATTGGCTCCTTTCTTCCAATGCATGGGAGCAGCCCTGGAGTATTTTCATTTATCATATAGTTAAGAAATGACAGACCCGGGGTTGGGGATTTAGCTCAGTGGTAGAGCACTTGCCTAGCAAGCGCAAGGCCCTGGGTTCGGTCCCCAGCTCCGGAAAAAAAAAAAAAAAAAAAGAAATGACGAAGCCTGGTGTGGTTGCGCACCTGCAGTCCCAGCATTTGGCAAGCAGAGGCAAAGGGACCAGTAGTGCAAAGATCCTCTGGGTTTTATTGAGGCTTTGAGGCCAGACTGGACATCATATCAAAAACTGTATATTCAAATAGAATACACCAGGGAGTGGTGGTGGATGCCTTTAATCCCAGCACTAGTGAGGCAAAGCCAGGCAGATTTCTGAGTTCAAGGCCAGTCTGGTCTACAGAGCACGTTCCAGGACAGCCAGGGCTACACAGAGAAACCCTGTTTAAAACAAACAAACAAACAAACAACAATAACAACAAAACCCCAAAACAATCAAACCAAAGAAGAGGAAGGAGGAAGAGGAGGAGAAAAAGGAGAAGAAGGCCTTATTTTCCCTGGCAAAGAAGTCCACTCTCACTGTCTCTGTCAAGACTGTCAGTCTAAATGTAAGTGCCTTGCTTATGTGCTTTTTTTTTCCCTCCAGGAGATATAAATGGGCTGGGGGCGTGGCTCAGTGGTAGAGCCCCTGCCTAGAATCCCCCAGTGAGGGGCTGGGGGCGTGGCTCAGTGGTAGAGCCCCTGCCTAGAATCCCCCAGTGAGGGGCTGGGGGCGTGGCTCAGTGGTAGAGCCCCTGCCTAGAATCCCCCAGTGAGGGGCTGGGGGCGTGGCTCAGTGGTACAGCCCCTGCCTAGAATCCCCCAGTGAGGGGCTGGGGGCGTGGCTCAGTGGTGGAGCCCCTGCCTAGAATCCCCCAGTGAGGGGCTGGGGGCGTGGCTCAGTGGTAGAGCCCCTGCCTAGAATCCCCCAGTGAGGGGCTGGGGGCGTGGCTCAGTGGTACAGCCCCTGCCTAGAATCCCCCAGTGAGGGGCTGGACCGTGGCTTAGGGTTTATGTTTGCTAAAGACTAAGGCAATCATAGCAGAAACTTTGGATCATTTCTTATTTGCTCATTTCACCAACAAGGGAATAGAGGACCTCAGAAGAGAATAGAATTATTCTAGAGCCCCAGGAAGCTACTTCCAGGACACAGATGGGCTCTGTATCTGCCATTTCTGTCTCTCTCCTTCCTTGCCCCAGGCCATAGCCTCAGTGTCCTGTTTGGTCACCTCCTCCACCTGTCATGTGGAGTTTGAACCCAGATACTTGGCCAACTAGGTAAATGCTCTATTATTGATCCACTCCTCCAGCCCTTTCCTGGGGGAGTCTAGGCAGGTGATCTATTGTGAAGCCATGTTCCCTGCCCCTTTCTGAGGAAATTATAGGTAGAAGCTCTACTACTGAGCTACATCTTCAGCCCTCTCTTTACTTTTTTGAGACAGGATGAGTTGCCCAGGCTGACCCTGAACTCATTGTGTAGCTAAAATATGCCTTGAGCTTGCAATCCTCCTGTCTCAACTTCCTGAGGAGCTGGAATTACAAGCCTGGGTCAGTAGGTCCAGCTGTAGGACTGATTTTTTTCCCCTCAGGAGCAAAGCAGTATTATTAAGTGAGATGGTATGTTGTGACTTTTCTAATTGGTCTATGCGTGTCCCTAAGCTGGTGCAGAGGTGCATGGGACAGTGGTGGAGGCTCGACACGGGGGCTTTCTGGTCACAAAACTTTCAGGAAGGTCACTAAACAGAACCCCAGGGGTTATATGGAAGAAGGATTCACAACAGGGATTTCTGTCTTTGTCTGTTTGGAAGGTTTCTCCCACATTTGAATCTACAGCTTTGCAAAGAGTCAGGAAGGCTTCCCCACATCCCAGGGTTAACAGTGTTGCAAGTTAGTGTCGAGCCAAAGGCTCAACCGTGAGACAGCTGCTGCTAAATCCTGCCCATGCGAAACGAGCATGGTGCTGAAGGCAAGCCAATAGTGCCAAGAGCTAACAAGGGTGCAGGTCAACTGGAGCACGTATTATTGCTGGCAGGCATGCGAAGAAGTATTGCCGTGCTGGAAAGCAGTTGGATAACCAGGTTCGCTTTGTTTTCAGTGCTGGGCATAGAACGCAGAGCCTTACATATGGGAGGTAAATGCTCTGCCACTGAGCTACACCTTCAACCCCGCTTTGGCAGTTTATTTTGTCAGTACCGGGATTGAACTTAGAGTCTCCCGCATGCACTTTAGGTAATTAAAGTTGATAAAGGTAAGCCCTCTACCAACTCACCCCATCTGCTGCCTTCTAGAATAATCTTGGAGCCAGGCCTCTGGGTGTGCCTGTGTGGGATCATCTTGGATGTGTTAGCCGAGGTAGGGAGACTTTTCCACTGTGGGCGGCACCATCCCCTGGCTTACATTCTCATCTGTATTGAGAAAGGGAGCAGAGCAGCAAGCAGCACGCACTCATGGCTTTCTGCTTCCTACAGTATGATCAGATGCCTCAAGGCCCTGCACTTCCCAGCCTCAATGGACTGTCCAAGCCAGAAATAAAACCTTTCTCCCTTAAGTTGCTCCGTCAGAGTATTTTTTTTCACAACAGAAAAGTAGCGAAGATGGAAAAGCACTTGTCTTGTGACATGGGGATCTGATTTAGCTCTAGAAGCCACATGGAAAGGTCAGGCCTGGAGGTATGTATCTGTAATTCCAGCACTGGGCAAGCAGAGAGAGAAAGATTCCTAGGATTTACTGGCTACCCAGCCTAACCTAACTGGTGAGTCCCAAGCCAAGGGAGAAACCCTGCCTCAGAAACCAAGGTGGAAAGCACCTAAAGAATGACACTTGGGATTGACCTCTGACCTCCACATGTGTATGCACACAGATGAACATACCAAGAATTGCAACAGAATCTCAGAGAGGCATTTACACACATACATGTTCACAGATGCATCATTCACAATGGCACTGACTCAGGATGTGGTACAGCAGAGCTGCTCACCTCATGAGCCTGAAGGCAAGAGAGACAGACACACTGGGGTCCCATAGTCTTCAAGAGCATGCTCCCCAGTGACATGAAAACTTCCAAAATGTGCCACCGTCCCCAAATAGGACCACTCTAGAGCCCAGACTTTAACTCAGAGTCCCCTGACTTTGGCAGGTTACAGTTGTTTGTTCGTGCCACAAGAGCTCCCAGAGGAGTGTGTGTGTGTGTGTGTGTGTGTGTGTGTGTGTGTGTGTGTACCTCTAATAGCATGTTACCTGCTTACATTCCCTCAGTCTCAATACCTCAGTACACAGGTCTCTTTGCTATGGCTGTGCCTGCATTGCACTACTGGGAGCATCCCTTCAGAGTACTCAAGTCACTAACCAATCTACCTACCTACCCATCATCCACCCACCCACCCACCCATCCATCCACCCATCCACCCATCTATCCACCCATCCATCCATCCATCCATCCACCCACCCATCCACCCACCCATCCATCCATCCACCCATCCACCCATCCATTCACCCATCCATCCACCCATCTATCCATCCATCCACCCATCCACCTACCCATCCATCCACCCACCCATCCATCCATCCATCCACCCACCCATCTACCCACCCATCCATCCATCCACCCACCCATCCACCCACCCACCCATCCATCCATCCACCCATCCACCCATCCATCCACCCATCCATCCATCCATCCATCCATCCACCCACCCATCCACCCATCCATCCATCCATCCACCCATCCATCCATCCAGCAATCTATCCATGCACCTATCCACCCATCCATGCACATATCCACTCAGCCACCTATTATCCATCCAAGCATGCACACACTCATCAACACACATCACACCAAGCCATCCATCTGTCTGCTTCATTCATGTATCCATTATTCATCCATCCACCCACGCACCCACCCATCCATGCATCCTCTCATCTACCTACCCATCACCCATCCACCTACCCACCCATCCAGTCGCTTATCCACCCGGAAGGGAAATGCTTGCCTGCTCTTCATTCAGCGAGAGGCCCTGGCTTAAGGGCTGCCTTGTGCAACCATTTCTCTACAGGCTTTAGACAGATGCTGAGTTGGTGGCCACAGGTTCTGACGGTGTTGGGGTGGAGACAGTAAGAGTCCCTCTCCAGCCAGACCAACAAGCAATAAGGTTAAAAAGAATGGAGAAAACACACCCCTAGGAGAAGAGGCATCAAGGAGTGCAGAAGGCCAGGAGGTTTGGGACCTCCTGCCTGGTGGACAAGGCTAGTGGTGAAATCATATCACCAAGGTTATTTGAGGCTCGCTGGGGGCAGACATAGGTGAGTCTTCAATTCCATGCTCACGTGTGTATGCTATGTGTTTATTTGTTTTGCCAGATGTGGTGTTGCAGTCCTGTAATCCCAGCACTTAGGAGAGGAGGCAAGAAAATCTGGGGTTAGAGGTCATTCTTGGCTACGTAGGAAGTTTGAGGCCAGCCTGAGGTACATGAGAGTATTCTGCATGTATGAGGGTGTGTGCAGGCGCGCGCATGCGCGCGCCTGCACGCGCGCGCACACACACACACACACACACACACACACAGCTAAGCAAAAACATATTTAGAACAGGAAATATTTATTTTGGCTTACGGTTTGCAAGCACATAGTCTACTGTAGCACAGCTTGGGTAGTGGCAGTTCTATGAAAGCAGGGGTGACCTTGAACTGGGATTTCACACTTCTGGTCTTGGTGGAAGAGCTATGCAACTCCCTATGTAGACCAGGCTGGCCTTGAACTCACAGGGACCCACATATCTCTGTTTCCCAAGTGCTGGGAACAGAGGCACACACCATCTTGTAGGTAATAATTAATCTTAAATCAGAAAAAGAGGAAAAGAAAAAATTGCTGGAGTCTTTATAGACTTGTAACTGAGGATCCATCCATAATCTCCCGGGTGAACCTAGGGAGGGAGTTAGGGTGGATCTCGTCAAGGAACAGGCATCTTGACTTATTATAAAGCTTCAGGGTCCCCTGCCTGCTAAAGAGCATGCATTACCAGACATCATCTCTAGGGGGCAGCAGAGGCCACAGAATACTGAAGCATGCACCCCCCCCCCCCCCCACACACCTTGTGAATTGAGAACCTGCTTCCTCTCCCTGGGAAAGCTGTGAATACTGCTCTAGCTGCATCAGGAAATTTAGTGTCTTCTGGGAGGACAGAAGTCAGTTCTGTCCCTCTGTCTATGCCTGTCCCTCCTCTTTATTTTATCTGATGTCTCTCTATATTCAGTCACTTGTGTCCCTCAAAGATGTGGCCCGCTGAGCCCATGACATAGGCTAGAATGGATTCCCTGCGCTGTATACACAGACCTAGCCTGTCACCGTCTGGGGAGAATCCTCTGTATGCACAGGTGGTAGGATTATGGCACAGAGAATGGCTTGGCTGTTCAAAGGCAAAAGCATATATTGGCCACATGTTGGGGACAGGAACATGATGGAAACAAAGTTGGTGCACACCTGATACAAGCTTGCTAGCGGTTGCTACTTCTAGGTCTCAGATTTAGCTTTCACTTCCCTGGTAGCCCTGGCAAAAAGAGAAAGAAGATCAGGCCCACAGGTTTCTTATTTCTTTCCCACCAGCTGCATAGCAGGAGGAAAGCTGCTTCGTCCTCCCCACTCCTCCTCCTCCTGCTCCTCTTCCCCGATCCTCATCTTTTCTCTTTCTTCTCCTCTTCCTCCTACCCCTCCTCCTCCTCTGACAGGGTCTTATAGCAGGCTGGCCTCAAACTCAGAGTGCCACCTGCCTCTGCCCTGGAGTGTTAGGATTAAAAGCATGCACCATCATGCCTAGTTTTCTTCTCTTTAAACTTTTAAAAATTTATATGTATTGCATGTGTTTGCGCATGTGTGCAAATGCCCATGGGAGCCTGAAGAGAGCATCAGAAGCCGTGGGGCTGAGATTAAAGGCTTCCCAGCGTGAGTGGAGTCAGGGAGCTTCCAGAGGTCAGTGCCAGCAACTGAAGGTCAGTCCTCCGGAAGTGGAGCAGGCCCTCTTAACTGATGAGCAGGTTTTTTTTGGTGGGGGGGGGGCTTTAAAAGTCCCTCATGACTGTGAAATTTCTCTCCAGAGGAGCTGAGGGGCCAGGGCAGGGCTGGGGCCCTCTGACCTGCTCAGCCACCAGGAATGGAGTGTAGACAGCAGGAAGATTCCTCTCCAGGACTCGGAGAGCAAGGGGCCTTGCCTTGAGATTGCCTTGCTTCCTTTTAAAAAAAACGATTTGTTTTCCTATTTCCATGGAGATGTGTGTGCGTCTGTCAAATGTCCATCATGTAAATCCAGGCACCTGTGGAGGCCAGAAGAGGAAATCAGAGCCTCTGGAGCTATGGCTAACAGTGTCTTGGGTCACCCAACATGGGCACTGGGACCTGAACTCAGGTCCCCTGAAAGAGCAGGTGGTGCTCTTAACCACCAGCTTGCCTCCTGCTTTTGAGACAAGGACTCAATGCAAAGCCAGAGCTGTACTGAAATTTACCGCAGCTCAAGCTAACTTCAACTTCTTTATCCCTCTGCCCCAGCTTCTTGAGTACCGGGCTTACTGGTCCCACTACCATGCCTTGTTTTTAAAACTTAAAAAAAAAAAGGTATAATTTGCACACAGTGAAGACATCCTTTTGGGAGTTTAACTGTATGAATTTTCACACACACACACACACACACACACACACACACACACACACACACACACACACACTACTTTAGGCTACAGCTCAGATATGGGCCTGTGTTGGCATCTTCCCAAATCAAATTCTATGAGTCACGTCTGCAGACAGCCGGTCCCTGACTCCTGTAACTGCTGTGTGTTTTCTGTTTTCTTTTTAATCTATTTTATTTTATGTGTGTGAATGTTTTGCCTGTGTGTCTGTCTGTGCACCACATGTGTGCCTGGTGCCCGAGGAGGCCAGAAAAGAGTGATGGTTGTGGGCTGTCACGTGGTGCTTGGGACCAAATCCAGGTCCGCCACAGGAGTAGCAAGAGCTCTTAACCATGGAGCCATCTCTCTAGCTCCCTCTTCTGTGTTTTCTCATCCCATTTCCCATAATATTATCTTAAATTAATGAGTTAATTTATAGATAGAGTCTCTTGTAGCCGAGGCTGGCCTTAACTTTGCTATGTAGCCAAGGTTGACCCTCAACTTCTGATCCTCCTGCCTCTGTGTTTATATGGTGCTAGGAATGGAACCCAGAGCCTCCTGCATCCAGGGCCAGCCCCGTACAGATCGAGTTCCATCCCCAGTCCTAGAATGTCATTAGAGGAACTGTGCTGTGGACAGTGTCAGGCAGTCCTTCAGTCATCACACAGGGCCCATGACATCCAACCAGTTCATTCAGGATCTGTATTCGAGTTTTACTTTTCTCTGGCCTCTTCTGGTCAGGACGAGGCTGTGATTGTTTCTGCATGCCCTCACCCACAGCCTCTGGGGAGGGACGTCCTGCCACGTGTCAGGCTCCTGGTGGGGTTTGAGGTTGGTACTGTGTTGTCTCCCTTCCAACCAGTCGGTCTGTATCTGCTGGTGGCCCTTGTGTTACATCCCATCCATTGTCCCACCTTAGGGCCTCCACATGCAGCCTATCATGTTTCCTCTGTATCTTACCCTAGGCAGCCACTTACAAGTGACGCTGTTGGGCCCTTCCTCCATCCCAGTAGCTTTGCATGGACATCACCCGCTGGGCGTGGTTCCCCTCACTTCCCTCTTCTCTCTTTTTACTCTTTTGTTGTTTTCTCTGTGAAACTTGCTCTGTAGACCAGGCTGGCCTTGAATTCAGAAATCCACCTGCTTCTGCCTCCCGAGTGCTAGGATTAAAGATGCGTGCTACCACCACTGCCTGAATATATACATATACATATACATATACATATACATATACATATACATATACATATACATATATATGTATACGCATACGCATACGCATATACATATACACACACATCTGTGAGAGCAGGAGTGAACACACACACACACACACACACACACACACACACACACAGTGTCTTGCTGTGTATCCCAGGTAGGCCTTGCAATCTTCCTGTCTCAACTCCCCAAGCAGCTGGCATGGCAGAGCCTTACCATCAGGCCTAGCTTCACTGTTACTGTATTTCTCTCTCTCTCTCTCTCTCTCTCTCTCTCTCTCTCTCTCTCTCTCTCTCTCTCTCTCTCTCTGTTCACTCCTGCTCTCACAGATGTGTTTGTAGGCATATGTGCACACAAAGGCCAGAGGTCAGTCTTGATTGTCATTCCTCAGGGTCTATCTACCTCATTTGTCCAGACAGAGCCTCTGGCTGGCTTGGAGCTCACCAAATGAGCGAGGCTGGCTGGGCAGAGAGCCCAGGGATCTGCCTGTCTCTACCTCTCTAGCACTGGGTCACAAGTGTGTGCCAGCTTGCTTGGCTTTTTACATGGGTCCTGGGGTGGGGCTTGAGTTCTGATATTTGTGCAGGAAGTACTTATGGGCTGAGCCATCTCTCCAGCCACTCATTTTTACAAGATCTCACATAGAAGCCAAGGCAGCTTCTAACTTGCAATTCTCCTGCCCCAGACTCTTTGAGTAGAGCTGGGATGATGGAACTTTGCCAGCACATTTAAATTCGTTTTGGCTGTCTTGGAACTCACTGCCTTTGTCTCCTGAGTGCTGGGATTAAAGGTGTGTGCTACCATTACCCAGCTTCTTCTTTTTTAAGTGACGTTCCGGGTGCCCACCTTCCACCCCAGCACTCACAAGGCAGAGGCAGACTGATATCTGGGTTCCAGGCTGGTCTGGTCTACAGAAGGAGTTCCAGGACAGCCAGGGTTCCACTGAGAAACCTGTCTCAAGACAAAGCATGAAGTTCCATTGGGTGTGGTGCTTCAGGTCTTTAATTCTAGCTCAGGAGGCAGAGGCAGGTGGACCTCTATGAGTTTGAGGCCATCGTGGTCTACACAGCGACTTCAAGGCCAGTCAGGGTGATACAGTGAGAATCCGTCTCAAGAGAAGAAAAATGAAAGATGACATTTCTAGTCTCTTGTCCTTCTTCACGAGCTTATGCTGTTGGAGGTGCCCACCCAGGGGAGCTTCTCGGTCCACCACGTAAAGTCTGGAGTTAGACCTTGCGGGACTCTCTATTTGGGCTCTCCTGACCGTGGGGGTGATGTGCACGAAAGTGCTCGGGTGAACAGGAGTGTAGACACGACATTCCAGCATGTGTATATTCCTTGGACATCAGCAGCGTCTCCAAACCCTCTCCACCTTTCCTCTCTCCTCTCTCTACC
This sequence comes from Rattus norvegicus, assembly GCF_021556685.1. Lineage (NCBI taxonomy): Eukaryota > Metazoa > Chordata > Mammalia > Rodentia > Muridae > Rattus > Rattus norvegicus. The sequence goes on along the minus strand of NC_141545.1, from coordinate 21,474,261 downwards.
AACAGCTGGCTTGGCTTCCCTTTGCAGAGCCCGAGGGACTGTGGCTCCCAAGAGGCCTGAACAGTGAGAAAGACACAGGGCTGGAAAAACTCATTAAGCTCACGGAATCTCCCATGGAATGAGGGCAGTCTACATCGGGCCTTTTAATCTCATTTGGGGCTGGGGGTAATTTATTTAGCTGAGCTGATCAAGCAGAGGTTAATTCAATTGGACTTGGGGGTTTTTTTGGTGCCCGGATTTGCTAAGTGTCATGAAGGTGTATGAGGTCACTATTCTGAGGGTGACGGCTGTTATGAAGGTGACAGCGTAGCGGAGGCTTTGTGGGGCTGGTGGGGACGGCTCTAGCTCCTTCTCCTGCTGTTTCTATTAGCCTGTGAGTCTGCCTAGGCCCAAAGGAGTCTGCAAGGCACCAGGTCTGAAGGTTGTGTCCACACATGGGATGCTCTTCAGACTATAGCTGGGCAGGCCCCATGGTTGTACAAGGGCACTGGGGTCTCACAGAAGGTGACTTACAGTTAATTGGCTGTTAGGTCTCAGGTAAGCAACTGAGATCACCTCTGCGCTGCAGCAAAGAAGAGAATGGTGGACTCAGGAGGGCACAGACCCTCAGCCTCCGTAGCTACTCTCTGGCACCCACAGAACTTCAACACCAAAAGCCTCTCACTCTCCGTCCTGCCCCTGCTCTGAGAGCTACGAGGCAGAAGGAAAGAGAGGGTGTCTGGGAGGAGGTATCTGAGAGGCCCCTTTCAAGAACTTGGATACCCAGCTTGGGATGGGTAGATGGACAAGAGAGGATGTGATTGTGGCACTGCCCTTTGACCACCTATGAGCACACCGTTCAGGATGATGAACAGACGGCTGATTTTGTACGGGTTGGAGTTGGGACATCTGGGTCACAGATGTCTCGCATGCCCACACTCAGGGCCTCGGTCACACAGACATCAAGTATACTGGTTTCCATCACGCTCTGGGTGTGGCCTCTGCCTGCAGGAGCTGGCCCAGCTCGCTGACATCTGAAGACCTGTGCAGGAGCCTAGAACAACTTGAGGTTGCTGTCAAAAGTGCAATGCTGTGGGTAGAACCTAGGGACCAACTGGGGTATGACTGCCACCGAGCCAATTCCCAACTCTCAGGGCTCCCGGGAGCATTCAGCAGGTGCATATTTATTGTAGGATGTATGAGCGAGGACCGGGCTGCTGCTCCTTTTGGTTGTCCCCGGGGCCAGCTGCCTGGCAGTAAGTGTCCTTCTGGGGCTGTGGGTGCCACTTCCTCTCCTGCTGCCTCACTTCCACATCCGCTCACAGAGCTTCCCACACCTGCCCTCCCTGTAGGCGCTCAGCGTTTTCCTACCTTCCCCCAGCCTGCCTTTTCCTTGCACGTCAGCCAAAATCCAATTCCCCCAAGATTGTGCCTCATCAAATATCCTGCGTCCTTATTACCATAATTTTGCATTTGTAGGTTAGGCTGCACCTGGGGTTTCCATAGCTTCACTGCTAACTCTCCGGCACCCACAGAACTTCAACACCAAAAGCCTCTCACTCCCCATCCTGCCCCTGCTCTGAGAGCTGGGAGGCAGAAGGAAAGGGAGGGTGTCTGGGAGGAGGTGTCTGCGAGGCCATCCCTGACCACACTTGTGTCTGAGGGAGATGATAGTTTCTAGACTCCTCAACCTCTGGGCAGAACCATTTGCTATGGAGCAGGGGGGCACAGGCCACACTGCCAGCTGCAAGGAAGGAGGCCGCTCTCCTCCATCTGCACCCATCCCATCCTGCCATCCTTTTGGAGACTGGGGCTCCAGAGATCTGTGGGTTCAGATTAGAAGTTGTCCTGGGAATCAGAGTCGATCTCTGTTTGGGGATGGCATCTGGGATCCCTAGCAAGAGAAAGGAGCCTTAGGAAACTTCTTTTTCTTCTTCTTTTCCTCCTCCTCTTCTTCCTCCTCCTCCTCCTCCTCCTCTTCCTCTTCTTTTTCTTCTTCTTCCTCTTCTTCTTCCTCTTCTTCCTCCTCCGCCGCCACCTCCTCCTCCTCTTTTTCTTCTTCTTCTTCTTTTTCTTCTCCTTCTCCTCCACCTTCTTCCTCCTCCTCCTCCTCCTCCTCCTCCTCCTCTTCTTCTTCTTCTTATTATTATTATCATTATTATTATTTTAAAAGCAGGATCCCATGTAGCCCAAGCTGGCCTTGAACTTGTAATGGTCCAAGCATTACTTTGAACTTCTGATTCTCCTTCCTCTACTTTCTGGGTGCTGAGGTTACTGACATGTACCACACTGTGGTTGTGTGAACAAAATCGTCCCCAATAAGCCCACAAGGAGTGGCATTATTAAAAGGCGAGGCTTTGTTGAAGTAGGTGTGGTCTTGTTGGAGGAAGTGTGTTTATTGGGGCAGACCTTGGGGTTTCAGATACTCAACAGGCCCAGTGTGGCAATCTCTTCCTGCTGTCTGCTAATCTGGATGTAAAACTCTCAGCTCCTTTGCCAGCACCACGTCTACCTGCCACCATGCTTGCCGCCATGATGATAATGAACTAAACCTATGAAACTGTAAGATAGCACCAGTTAAATGTGTCTTTTATAAGAGTTGCTCAGTCTTGGTGTCTCTTCATAGAGGCAGGAACCTTAATTAAGACAGCCACTCTGGGGGCTGGAGAGATGGCTCAGCGGTTAGGAGCACTGACTGCTCCTCCAGAGGTCCTGAGTTCAAATCCCAGCAACCACATGGTGGCTCACAACCATCTCTAATGAGATCCGATGCCCTCTTCTGGTGTGTCTGAAGACAGCTACAGTGTACTTATATATAATAAATAAATCTTAAAAAAAAAAAAAAAAAGACAGCCACTCTGCCTGACATATGCAGTACTGGCAACGGGACCTGGGGCTTTGCACATGTTAAGATTTTCCAACTATCGGGCTGGAGAGATGGCTCAGTGGTTAAGAGCACTGACTGCTCTTCCAGAGGTCATGAGTTCAATTCCCAGCAACCACATGGTGGCTCACAACCATCTGTAATGAGATCTGGTGCCCTCTTCTGGCCTGCAGTCACATATGCAGGCAGAATGCTGTACATAAAATAAATAAATAAATCTTTAAAAAAAAAATTTTCCAACTATCAGCTTCATGTTACAGATGCGACCGGGGATCCTGTTTGATCCAACTAGAAATCACAGCTAACCAGGGTAAGCGTACATAGGATAGAGGTCAGTGCCAGGACCCTTGAGTTCAAAGGGTTATGTGCAGGCTGACAAATCTAGAGACTCAGAACTCCAAGCTCAGAGAACTATGAGTGTATGGCTCCAGACTCAGGAAGCAGACTAATGGCCATGAGCTTACTACTGTGCCCATGACCTGGAGCTCGCCAGCTAGTGTCCCACAGTGCAGCAGATAGGGATCATCAGGAGTGTCTGCTAGCATTATACGTGGTCTTTGGTTATCAAGATACCCATACATATAGGCCCAGGTATCCTGGCTTCTCAGATGTAGGAAGTCTAGACCTTGAGCCCTAAGCCTCAACAGCTCCCTGACCATTTCCCATGACTGGGCCACAGGTTTTCTTGTCTTTGGCTTTTCATGACTTTCTTCTCCTTCAGTCTCAGCCCTGCTTTCTCCTTACTTCCACTATCACCAGTGGTTGGGGGCTGGGCCAGGGTTTCTAGGTTCTTGGCCTTTTAGCCGAGGAATTCAGAAGGATTCACACAGGTTTGCAGATGTGTTGAAATACTTTTCTTCAGAGTAAAGCAATTGCGCAGGCTGTGGAGGGGCCCACTGTCAGTATTAACAAACTACCTGTGAGAGTACTCAAGGGCCCCAGGGTACAGCTTGTGTTCTTTGTGGGAGGAAGGGATGGTTGCCAAGGGGCAGAGGTGGGCTGTTTTCTGATTTGATTGACAGGTTGGGTCATGAAACTGTTCTCTGCATTATATATCTTTTCCCACAATGCACCTGGTTTTAATAATATGCATGCCCAATTACACATAGGCATAAGGTGGTAAATAGTGCATACTCCCTAACGGGTTACCAGAGAGCACAGATCTTGCCTTACTGAGTGTGCATTGGAAACCAGTCCAAGCCAGATTAGTCCTTCTAGTCTTCATTCCTGAAGAGTTGGGAAAACACTTGAGTAAAAGCTGTCTAAATTTGCTCGTTACCAGGGGCAGGAGATGTGCACTCTTGTGCAGATGGGAGTGTGTGTGGCCTGATGCAGGTGTATGGGGAGGAGGGTCAAAGTGTTCTGAGGAGGCTAGACACGTTGTTTTGAGAGAGGTGTGTGCACAGTATGTGCATATGAAGGAACAAGACGGCCAAGGGCTTTATTACAAGGGTTTCCCAAACCAAATGGGGATTCTATGCTTCTGTTTGCTTGCCTCACCAAGATCCCTTGTCTCCATTTCTCTCTGGCTTTTGCCTAGGACTTTCTGGTCATCCAAACATTCACTGTTGCTCCCTACAACCCAGGAGGGTTGTCACCTGCTATTACTTTTCCTTATGTCATCAACTTTTTTTTTTTTTTTTTATTAACTTGAGTATTTCTTACTTACATTTCGATTGTTATTCCCTTTCCTGGTTTCCGGGCCAACGTCCTCCTAACCCCTCCCCCTCCTCTTCTCTATGGGTGTTCCCCTCCCCATCCTCCCCCCATTACCACCCTCCCCCCAACAGTCACATTCACTGGGGGTTCAGTCTTAGCAGGACCCAGGGCTTCCCCTTCCACTGGTGCTCTACTAGGCTATTCATTGCTACCTATGAGGTTGGAGCCCAGGGTCAGTCCATGGATAGTCTTTGGGTAGTGGCTTAGTCCCTGGAAGCTCTGGTTGGTTGGCATTGATCAACTTCTTTTTTTTTTTAAAGATTTATTTATTTAATGTATGTGAGTACACTGTCACTGTCTTCAGACACACCAGAAGAGAGCACCGGATCCCATTACAGATGGTTGTGAGCCACCATGTGGTTGCCGGGAATTGAACTCAGGACCTCTGGAAGAGCAGTCAGTACTCTTTTTTTTTTTAATCTGAAAAAAAATTTTTATTGAATATATTTCTTTATTTACATCTCAAATATTATTTCTTTTCCCAGTTTCCGGTCCATAAGTCCCCTATCCCCCCCCCCCCCTGCCCCGTAAGGTTTACCTCCCATCCAGCCCCTTACCGCCCCTCCGACATTCCCCT